>NC_135992.1:7997733-8276147 GCF_053455715.1 Rhinoraja longicauda
AGATAGAGAGAGAGAGAGAGAGAGAGAGAGAGAGAGAGAGAGAGAGAGAGAGGAGAGAGAGAGAGAGAGAGAGAGAGAGAGAGAGAGAGAGAGAGGAGAGAGAGAGAGAGAGAGAGAGAGAGAGAGAGAGAGAGAGAGAGAGAGAGAGAGAGAGAGAGAGAGAAAGAGAGAGAAAAGAGAGAGAAAGAGAGAGAAAGAGAGAGAAAGAGAGAGAAAGAGAGAGAGAGATTTCTGAATATAGTATATAGAAAGGCTATTATTCAAACTCCGTGAAATCAAAGACATCAGGACTGGTTTATTTTTTCACTATAATGAGGCAGATTAATGGTGGATTTAATGAACGTTTCAAAATATGAAATAATGGCCCTCTGGCTAGCAAATTGGAAGCAAACAAAAATAAACTGAGAAATAGGATTATAGCAGGGGGGATTTCAATCACATAGATTACTAAATAGGGAGCATTATGACTACATTAAAAGCACCAGTCTTATACAAAGAAGAATTGGTTAAATATTTGAAAATTGGAGAAAGCTCATTATCACCAAGCTTGAGGTGAGATGGTGTCATTGGCAAAGATTCAGGAAATGCCTTATTTATCTATCACGATCACTATCCCATTCCCGCACTTCCTTCCATGTGACCTATTCTCTCTCGCATCTTCTACCACCCTGCTACACCAAGATGTAGATACACTTGTGTAGTACAGTTGTGCACTGCCGAGGTGAGGTCTGCTATATGATCTCTTACACTTCCTTATCTCTGTGACTCCCTCTCCCCTGACTCAGTCTGAAGAAGGGCCTCGACCCAAAATGTCACACATTCCCTCTCTCCTAGATGCTGCCTGACCTGCCGAGTTACTCCAGCATTTTGTGCTACCTTCGAATTGAATGTATGGCAGCCAATTAAATTTCCAATCAGCACGTCTTGTGGGGGGAAACGTGAACATCATGGGGAAGCACGTGCAGTCACAGGGAGAACATTCAAACTCTGCACAGGCTGCAACAGCAGTCAGGATTGAACTGGGGTCAGAGACTGCATGCCATCAGCACCACTGCTGGCATAACAAGAGGAGTTGAGTACAGGAGCAAAGAGGTCCTTCTGCAGTTGTACAGGGCCCTAGTGAGACCGCACCTGGAGTGCTGTGTGCAGTTTTGGTCTCCAAATTTGAGGAAGGATATTCTTGCTATTGAAGGCGTGCAGCGTAGGTTTACTAGGTTAATTCCCGGAATGGCGGGACTGTCATATGTTGAAAGACTGGAGCGACTAGGCTTGTATACACTGGAATTTAGAAGGATCAGAGGAGATCTTATCGAAACGTATAAGATTATTAAGGGGTTGGACACATTAGAGGCAGGAAACATGTTCCCAATGTTGGGGGAGTCCAGAACAAGGGGCCACAGTATAACAATAAGGGGTAGCCCATTTAGAACTGAGATGAGAAAAAACATTTTCAGTCAGAGAGTTGTGAATCTGTGGAATTCTCTGCCTCCGAAGGCAGTGGAGGCCAATTCTCTGAATGCATTCAAGAGAGAGCTAGATAGAGCTCTTAAGGATAGCGGAGTCAGGGGGTATGGGGAGAAGGCAGGAACGGGGTACTGATTGAGAATGATCAGCCATGATCACATCGAAGGGCCGAATGGCCTCCTCCTGCACCTATTGTCTATTGTCTATTGGCTACCTATATTATTCCAGATGAAAACTGAATCTAAACTCTGAGAATAAAATACCTTTCACAAAGAGAAGCTAAATGTTAGTAACCTTTAAAACAGAAATTCTCTGTAGGTCTGGAATTGGTTGAAGGATCACCTCAAGGGATTTTAGGTTGACCATATCAAATCAATCAACTGGTGCACTGGTTGTGAAATTCATGGCATATAAACAATAATATGCTTCTTTCGAAAAATAAGGCATTTCTCAAAACAAAATAAATCACGCCAAAAATAATGAAAATAGTCAAGTTTTAAAAGTCCACAAAAAAAGACAAGGAAACCTTTTTGCTCTCATTGCCAGATTGTTCTATCATTGCTGTTGCAACCAACAATCCAACACACCAAGGAGGTGAGGAATGGGTGACATTTCATAGAGTCATAGAATGATACAGTGTGGAAACAGGCCCTTCGGCCCAACTCGCCCACACCGGCCAACAATGTCCCAGCTACCCTAGTCCCACTTGCCTGCGCTTGGTCCATAACCCTCCAAACCTGTCCTATTCATGTACCTGTCCAACTGTTTCTTAAACGATGGGATAGTTCCAGCCTCAACTACCTCCTCTGGCAGCTCGTTCCATACACCCACCATCCTCTGTGTGAAAACATTACCCCTTGGATTCCTATTAAATCTTTTCCCCTTCACTTTGAACCTTTGTCCTCTGGTCCTCGATTCCCCTACTCTGGGTAAAAGTCTCTGTGCATCTATCCGATCTATTCCTCTCATGATTTTGTATACTTCGGGTCGAGAACCTTCTGAAGATGTCAGACTATATCAGACTATAATCAGAATCCTCTCCCAAACATTGCTAAAATCCAGGCAGCCCCCCGGTGAAGCAGTGAGGACACATTATTACGCAGTGCTGGGAAAGGCTATTAAAATAATTATTTTTTTGTATTAACTGCCTGCCTTATTTTATATCAAATGTTCAAATACTGGGTAATGGAGATAGGGAAGAACAGCCATGAAAGATCACAATAGTGCCCGCCAGCAGTGAGGGTTGATGTGATGTCAAACTGAATAGATGGAGGGCTTTCTTGGTGTCATTTTTAACCTTCCAGCTACACTTTAACTCGTTCATCTGTAGGCTTCAAGTCAAGGGATTCTCCATTAAGACTTGGTTAGTTCAAAAAAAGCAATGCAAAGAGTATTGCCTTTAGAAAAAATATTCCATTGCGCAATTTCTTTAGGAAGAATAAGTAGGAGAAAAAAATAATCACGGAACCATTGAGAGAAATGAAACAACTTAAATGTGCCTTTACCACTTCTGGTACTTTTCTTGTTTTCATGTCTTTGACCTGACAATGATTTTATTCTAATGGTAAGGTGGTGAAGAATGACACTATCTCTGATATATAGTGCTGTTTGTTCATTCACTCATGGACAATCCATACAGTGCTCTCGGCAATGCAACCCACATTATAATAACATTTCAGAAATCTCAGAAATTATGCGCTTATAGTTTCTCATCATAAATGTTCCAAACTGGAAACTTCAGGATGGAACTGCACGATAGCATCCAGCACAGAAAGTTCATTGTAACCACAAAGACTTCAGAAGCAAACAGAGGTTCTTACCTGTCACTGTATGCAGTAGCAGTAGCAGTTGCTGGCTGCGCATACCTATAGGCTGCATATCCACCCTGAGAACAATCAAGAAGATATCTCAGAACACTGCAACATGTGCACACCACACACCAAAGTAATGAAGGGAAAACTGCATTTGTTTCATACGTTACGAATGTTAAAATAACATTTGATGGGTGTACCATTCATTATTAGCAGTGCAGATTTTGCTTTAATTTTTTTTAAATAACAATTGCATGAACGATTTTTTGTGACAATTTATATATCTGACTGTATAATTATCAAAGAATTATGTCTGATAATTTGAGAGCCGCTGAAATCTGCAGGTAGTTTATCGTCTTTGATGTACAACTAATTTAGCTAAAAGCCTTGTACTGACTTCGCTCGGGGCCTCACTGGCAAATGACACTCCCCAACACCCACTGCCCATCAAACTTATGTCCCATTAAACCCTCAGTAACTTGGGAATCTGCTGACCCTGCATATTATGCACCATTATAAAACCAACAGAGTCTGGATTGCATTTTTGCCCTCAGTAACTGGCTGTTAATTTCAGTTCCACATATGGTGAAAGGATAGACAGATCCATCCATCTTAAGGTTAGATCATCTCAGCAGAAGGCAGAGACTGAAAGGGAAAACAAATATCAAGAGCTGCCAATCCTAATGCCATAGGGATAAACGAAAAATGAAAAGGACTAGTTATAAATTTCCATTCTTCAGGCACAACACCCCCCTTCCTGCCCTCATTTCTCTTCAGGACTTTGCAGCATAGTTGAAGGGTTGCAGCATCCCTCCCAACCCCCCACCAAATGTCAGCCTTTCATGAACTGAGCCAAGAAGCATTAAACTGGCCAAGTGCAATTGCCTTCACTGCCATTCCACCCAATATTAATCGTGCATAAATTGCTTTTATAATCAGAACTCCTGGGGGTGGGTGAAATGCAGTCTGTTGAACAGGAAATGTCTAACAGATGTGCAAAACTAGAGCAGATTTTGAACCCGGCCTGGAATTTTACTTTAGCAGCACTGCCAAAAAGATGTGTTGTATAATTGCCATCTGTGATCCAAGTGTAGATCATATTAAAACAAATGCAGTTTTAAAACATTAGATTAAATATGGAGTTACAAATGAATCTTTATTTTCTAAACAGTCAAGCTGTGGTATCTGTCAATCAGGATAAATTGGAGCATGCGAATGTTCGTATCTACAGCACTAGCAATCACCAACCAAATGATCCACAGACTAACTCTGGCCGTCCCAGCATTCTCCAGTGGACGGCCCTCAGCCCTATTTGCTAAGGCAAGCCGAGTGAAGGAAACAGCCTGGATTACTAGAGCGTGCAGCCACAATTCTCAGTATTATATATATATATATAATGTATGTATGAAAATATAATAAACATTCACGATCACCATTCATTCATTGCAGCCTCTCCCGCATACCTAAGAGGTTAACGTTCACGTCAAGCAAACCACATTAAGAGTTCTTGCTGCAGTTAGAGGTGGGAGCTGAGATACTAACCAAATTCTACAGCATATTTGTCAGGCATCTATGGAAAATAAATTACTTCTGGTAATTGCCCATGGGAATTAACTTTATTTTTAAGTGTCATTACTGACCAACAAAAGGATTTAGTAAAAATCTTGAATACATCTACATTTATCTCCTTACTGACATAGTTATGTTCCACTCTAAAAAATATTTTACTTTTAACAATGAATTTCATGAACTCGAGGTTCAATTGAAAGTGTAGCCCAGATTAGATATGGAGGCGGAGAGGAGGTAGAATTGATGCATTCGTTGAATAAATTTTGCAACTTTGGTAAAAAGATTAGATAATAGATAATTGCATCTCATTCAAGGGGGTAGGAAAATTCAGGAGCGGGCATTTTATGGCTCAGTAAGTAAATACGACAAAAACACCAGCCCTAACTTCATTTTCCAATCAAAGTTGTGTGAAAGGACATCATGTTGGGAGGGTGGGACTGGGACAGAGGAGACAAATTGCTGGAATGACCCTCCACAAGGGAAATGCTGGTTCTGTGTTCTAAACAGTTGGAAGGGTATGTGGAGAGAAGCAGGATCTGGCGCAGTTAGGGAGTATGCCGCATGTGAATAGCCTCCCGATATTCACTGCCTAGATTCACATGTAAATTTCCCCGGTGCGGGACGAATAAAGGAATATATTAAGTAGTAAAGCCATTTGGGCCAGCTGCTGAAAACATATTAAAACCACAATTCAGCAGAGATCTGTAATTCTGAAGAAAGAATGGGTATAAAAGGTGGTGACACGGTGGTGCTGAAACTGGCAGAGCTGTTGCCTCACAGCTCCAACAATCTAGTTTAATCCTGACCTCAAGTACTGACTATGTGGCACATTCTCCGTGACCACCAGCTGCTGCAGTTTCCTCCCACCAGTGGGCCGGTAGATTTATTTGCCACTCTAAATTATCCCAAATGTGAAGTAGAGGGGTAGAATCTAGGGGTTAGTTGATGAGAATGTAGGAAGAATAAAATGGGATTAATATAAATGCGTGGTTCATGGTTGGCATGGACTCTGCGCGCTGAAGGGCCCGTTTCTGTGCAGAATGACTTGGACTCCAAAAACACACCCTTCAGTGCCATGCACAGAAAAGCACAGGCGATAGGATTAATGGGATGTACTGTTTCAGGTATTCACTTTCAAAACCAATAAGGCAGAATTAATGGATGTTTTCTGATAAAAATATATCGCAGCACTATTCTGTCTGCATTATCAGAGCCATTGTTCTACATCAATAAATCAAAACCAGTTTTTATTAGATTAGATTCCGTGTTTTACCAGAGATTTTGGTGATCACATTGTAATTGTATCTCCATGGAAACTGAACCTCAGAGGCCTTGAACATTTCTTGTACAGACTGCATGTGAAAAGTGATCAGAAGGCAACAATTCTACTTGAAGTGCATTTAAATATTTATGAACAAAAAATTCCTAAATATCTGAAGTTAGGCACTCAATTGAGACTTTGCGCAAATGCAGTGAAACGTGAATTAATGGGAAAGTATGGTGGTGTTTATGCCACGTTGTATTTGAGTGAATAAGAGTGACTTGGTTCATTGGAATTCAATGCTTGGATCCCATTAGGTTTTATCTGCACTCTCTTGCATGATTAATGTACTGCAGGCTGGTTTCACGTTTCCAAATGATATTGCTTCCACTCTTTTCAAAGGAGAATTTTTATTACCTCATTCATCTCCCTTATTACAGACACGTGTCCTCAAAGATTTCTTCCAAGCCCCAGTGTAAACAAGGCTATAATAATTACCTACTTTCAGTGACTGGATGAAACTGACTGGTATTACAACCTTTCAGTAGTTCAATGAAATGGGGTTTTTGGGTAGCAAAAAATATTTAAACACCCATTCATATATGCAACAGGCTAGCTGCAAGGGATGGAAAAAGTTAGGAATTAGTGTTACTCTGGGTCTCTCTTACAGTCCCTATTGCAATGTTCCAAGAAGTCTGGAAAAAAACAATTTCCTGTTAATTTTTTTTCCATGGAATGGGATATGGGGGGGATTTGCTTCCAATAAGGTAATAAATAAAATCTGCTAAGTGATCCACTCAAGTGCCACATTGGAAAACTGTTCTCTCACCTTGAATATCCAGGTTCCACCCAAACAGGAGGTGAAACTGATTATGTGTAGGAAAGAACTGCAGATGTTGGTTTAAATCGAAGGTAGACACAAAATGCTGGAGTAACTCAGTGGGACAGGCAGCATCTCTGGAGAGAAGGAATGGGTGACTTTTCGGGTCGAGACCCTTCTTCAGACTGATCAGACTGAACAAAGCCTTTGTCCGGCATTAACCTTTAATCGGACTGAAAGAATGATAGGCTCTCCTTCAGCACTTTTAATAATTCAAAATTAAATGCATTGTGTCAGCATCGACACAACCCATGTTATAAACCTACCAATTATATTAATTAGCAGGGGGGATTTTTGTTCATGTTTGTGTTAAGCACTTGCTGAAATCAGAGCACTCTGCTAGAATGTTTTATTTCCATATGGTGCCTGCTCCCATCCCTAACTGCAGTCTATGCTGTTAGTAGGATTTTCACTGCAATCCACAATCTGTGCGATTGGTCTCTTCACACATTTCTATCATACCTGCGGTAACTTACTGCTATACACTGGTTCCTGATACACTATTCTATAATAAAACACAGGGAAGAACATTGGCGACGAGGCTGGAAAAAAAAACAACGGCAAAGAGAGAGATATCCTCCTTGGATAAAGCCATTCTATTATTGGAGGATGCTTTACACTGATCTTTAAACCTTTAACACTTGACCTTTAAATAAGAGATCGTCACAGGCTGCACAACTACATACATTGAAAAGGCTGAACACTTGTTAAATTTACTCTCAGAGCACCTGTCACAACATTTCTTTCGCCAACTTCAGCTGCTATTTATAGATCAAAAGGTGAGGGATTTGATTTCAAAGGCAAATGTACACTCGACAGACTAATGTTTTCCCAATAAATTTCAGCATAATTAAAAGTAGAAATGAAAAAGAGCAGAAGAGTTGGTGAGCAATACTGTAAGTCTTACCAACTTTATCAAGGGTTTCCTTATAACCTACATGCAGTATCAGAACCAGTGCAGCAAAGGTCAAGTTTACTCAATACAAAAGTAATGATGTAAATACGATATTCCAATTGAAACTCTGATTCTTTTAGTGTGTAATGCTCAAAGGATTCAGAACATTGTACACTAACTATTAGCAAAGGAGCACAACTTTTCAGTTGACGAAGCTTAAGCAGGGTACAAAACAGGAGGAGATGGTTTTAAGTTTAAGTAACTGGATCAAGGACAAGACAACTATGAAATTAACACCTCCCAGATATGGAAAAACACACAGCTGGAAGAAGTATTAGCATACTTATTTAAAGAATGGCTTCATCAACAGAAGGGAGACAGTGTAAAATAATATTTATACTTACATAAAGATCGGCACCATAAAATCCATCCTGGTAAACCACACTGCAGAGATGCACACAGAAACACTCTCATTACTGCAATTCCAACATGCAGGGGCTAATACAGGTAAGATTTGTCACAAGAACTACACTGGTATAGCAAATCCTCACGAGAAATCTTCAAAAGCTTTGAAGTTAGGCATTTTCTTTCTTTCAAAATATGTTTGGGATACTTTTTAAGCTATATTTTCCCATTAAATCTTTTTAGTGAGAACCATCACGCTGCCATTTTGGGGCTGCTATTTTTAAGTATATGATGATTGCAGTCAAGAGGCCTGGGCCACAGGTTACAGAACACAACCTGGTACTACCAAAACTCAACAGCTAAGTGAGTTACCTAATTGGCATCAAGCAGCACGTGAATAAGAAGGATTTGAAATTTTGAGGAAGATTCAACTAATTTAGTTTCTGATTTTCTTGATGGGTTCTTTCCATTCTTATTTGTAGGTCACACGGGAATTAGTTGTAGTGTTTAATAGAGGTCCACAAACATAATCAAAAAGCTAATAGAATCTTGGGCTTTTTTCTTTCAAGCCTGGAAAAGCCAACGAGGAAGCAATGCTTTGATTATGTGGAACAAAGGTCAGTTTTCATACAGCGTACCATGTTCAACTTTAGGTATTCAATCTCGGAAAGGATATATTAGAAAGGGTGCACTTCAGGTTTACCAGAATGGTACTGAGAGTTTATGCGTTAAAGGTTGTGGTTGGATATTGGGTCAAAGGGAATTTAAAAAATTTAGATAAATTTGTTAGCATGAAAAATTTGTTAAGAATACTAAAGGATATGGAATTAAGGCAGATAGGCCAGAGTCAAAGTAAAAATCTGGTGTTGAACAGCAAAAAAAGCCTGAGAGACTGCAAGCCTATTATTGTTCCTGTATAAACATAGGGACCAGGATGCTTTACCTCTACTTCAATGGAGGCTTATCCTAACAAGGGATGAAAAGCCCACATATTTATGGCAGAAGAAGGCTGGCATTATAGAACTGAATGATATTTGACTGAATGATATTTTACTCTACAGTAAAATTCCTCACTCTCGCAGTATCCTGCTTAATGATGGACTCAACATTTCAGAAGTGCATATTAGTTTCAGTAAATTAATTACAATTTCAGAACAATTGTGAATGTAATTTGAGTCAGGAGTTCTTAAAGTCACTTATGGTGAGGGCTTTTAAAAAAAAATTAAGCATTGTAATATACAATGCACATTATTTGGAAACAGGCACTTCATTGATTGAAGAGTCTCCAGCCCAACAGTCAGCACCTCACAATTAAAACAATATCCAATATTCCTGAGCTCTTTTACTTGAGACAAACCTTCCTTCTCAGCCATCAGTGACAATGTTAGCCAACATAAATTATCCACATGCCTTAAGCAGTCTTAAAAATCTACATTTGTTAAAACATGCTTGTGTTAAAGATTCCTTTCAGAAGTGTGGTTGAAGACATTTGGTAAACACAAAAAATTAGAAACATTCTTCTGTAGTAGGTCAAGGATCTTTGCTGCCAACTTCTAAAACAAATATTCTCGCTCTCCATCTGCCCTTTTCTCCATTTCTTGACATTTACTGATAGGGAGGCAAATCACCTGCTCAAGGTAACTTGAAGTAATGGGTGACGCACTGTTTTACTATGCAACAACCATTTATTCCACTCAGCATGCTTGAGCCTTTGAAACCATGCAGGGCAAGAGACATACTAATGTGGCAATATTTAGGGTAAACTAATTGTTCTAACAACAGAAGCCCACTGAATGGAAAGTATTGACCACAGCACAAAACATTGGAGAACCAGTGGTATAACAGGCTTCATAAACAGAGAAGATAGGGATAAAATTCCAAGCACTTAAGCTTGTGTCGTGGCAGAAGATTCCCCATGTGCGGCACACAGTGGAAAGAGGTCAAAAAACGCCTGACGTCAGCTCAATCAGCAATAATTGTACAAAATCTCAAAGAAAGTTTCATTGATAAGCTCAACATTTGGCATAGTTAATTTGCCAAGTAATGACTTTTATAGTGAAGGTGTGGTAGCAATTGCATATTTGAGGGAGGAAACAACATCTTTTTCATTTTATAAAAGTACATAAATGTGGTGTTCAATTCAGCCAAAAAAATGAAATGTAGGACGAAGGTTGGCAAAGAGAATATGAAAACAGGAACAAAAAATAGTCACATAAGTTTCCTTTTTGCTGAAGGGGTGAAATTGGAGTTGCAATAATTTTGATTCAGGATGCATTCTTTATTCAGTTAAGAATACCAAACTATTATACTGGACTTGATTATAACCATTTTTATACCTAAAGTACATTGTTCAATTATACAATATATCCACTTAATTACTTGAGCAAAGGGCATACCAATGTATCACAAGCAACCATAATAGTTCGATTTATAAAGTTAGCTGAAGATGTAGCATATAGTGTAACCCAATTAAATTGTTCCCTACTCAATAGACTGTCAGGTACAGAAAGAACATTTTGTGTAGCAGGCAAGTAAGGCAAGCATGTGGTACAGTGGAATGCTCTCCAAATCATGAATTTTGCAGAGCATCCAAGATGTTCCATATAAGAACCGAAAACTTAGAGTGAAACAATGAGCAGATTTTTTCGCTTTCCACTGTGAGCAGGAATGAGCGGAAAAGGGTCAATTAGAGGTCATGCTATGTTCTAGCCAGAGCAATACAATTTGATGTGACATAGGTACAATATAAGGAATTCAAAGAAAATGGGAGAGTAAGTATGTTAGATATAGTGAAAGTTATCCCATTGGAATCTACATGCAAAGATTTCTAATTCAATTCCAAATTCATCTGCTTACCCTCCGTAGGTTGGGATGGCAGTGGGAGGCGCTGCCGCACGGAATGCGCTGTAGATTGCACGGCCTCGTCCTCTCAGGGCCCCTCTCAGCGCAGCTGCAGTAGTGGCTGCTTGATATGGGAAACCAGGAACTGAAGATGTGCAGAATGAAGGAGAGAGACATAGATCACTGTCACAAACATTTGTTCAAAATAACAAACAAAACAAGCTAAGGATCATCAACTGTGGCTTTGATACATCAATCAAAACTCATTTAAACAATTAAAATGCTGTAAAAGCATCAGTAGCATAGAAGAAATGGAAGGCAGCAATTTGGCTCTTTAAGTCTGTTTTGCCATTCAATACAATGGAGGTGGATCTTCCATGTCTTTTGTTTTGAGAAATCTCTCTCTCTCTCTCTGGCTTTTAAAGAATAAGAATGAAATGAAGCAAGTGTAATGTCACTGACCATGATCCTGAGCTATTGGACGAGACTGTAAAAGATTCACAATGCCAGACTGCATAAATGTTGAGGACAGTATTAAGAAAAAGCAGGTACAGAAAAAGTTCATTATCAAAGGCTGTTTCTACCCCTCCCCCTCCCCCACGTCCACCCCTCAGAGGCATTCAATGAAAAAAAAGCTGCCAGCATGTGCAATAATTAAGGACTCACAACAAACATAAAAAATAACCTTGAGGAGCTTATGAATCAGACAATATAGATGGGGCATGTCCGAATACAGATCTTCAATGGAAAGTTTGCTAGTCTTAACCAGCTGAAGGGAGATCGCTCATATTTTACTCATGGATATTTTTCTCTGGCTCTTAGCTTCTAAAAGTGATTAACTAGCCAGTTCGAAACAAGGGGAGAGACTGGATACAGGTTGGGGTGGTGTCATGTCGATACGACCCCATGGCCAAGCGGAATGGACGAGATGGTCCACTTTTGAACGTTTAGAATACTAGTTCAATTTGCCGTGTTATAGTAATATTGTGCTAATGTGGTAGGAATCTATAAAAAATGTACAAATAGTTTTACTCTACACAGCATCCACACCATAGCACAATTATACACAAAATTAAAGCACATTATCAAGCCTCTCCAAAACAAAATAATCTGGCCAGGATTGGAGGGACATGGGCTAAACGCAAGCAGGTGGGACTGGCGTACCTGTGACATGTTGGCCGGTGTGGGCAAGTTGGACCAAAGGGCCTGTTTCCCCACTGTATGACTCTATGACTATTTCCAAGTGATTTTCAATCCCAAACCATTAACTACCTCTTGGTGGAGCTTGCACTGAATTGAGGGGTGTGGGGATGAACATACAGTGTAGAATTGGAAGGAATAGTAGGATTCACAAGACAAACTAAATTGGATGCGCCACACTACAATAACCAGTATTTTATTAAGAGATATATGGAGACACATTAGGACATCAGAAGCCAGCAACTTTCTTCGTAAATGGCACTTAAATATGGTGACTGTGCATTTGTAGGTTGTGCAGAAGAATTTCACTGTGCTACGCATATATGACAATAAAGAAACCACTGAATCATTCATTTGTTATGTTACAATGTAAATTATTTAAATAGAATTGGTCTTACCATTGTGTGTTGGACTGAGTGCTGTCGAGGCAACAGGATGTAGGTGAAAGGGTAAAGATGATAGTGATGCTGGACCTAATGTAGAAAAATGTCAAAAACAGCATTAACATTTATTTTCTTTGGCAGCAAAAATGCATTATATATATAATGCATATTTCATGATGATATTTTGTATGTTGAATCAATGTTCTTATCTAAGAATTCACTGTTTTATATATCCTTCCTTAGACAAAGATAGATCATTCAATAATTCAGATGATCGATTTTCTAATTCTACCAGAAATTTTAATTTTCTTTATCCTTCACTTCCTCCGTTTAAAAGATTAACAGTATATATTAAAATATTTCCTTTTTGTGGCAGAGGGCAACAATTTCTACGGACGCAAAAAAAAATAAAAAATTCTTGGAGCAAAATAGAGTCAAAGAGAAGGAAAATAATAAAACAGTAGACACAAAAAGCTGGAATAACTCAGACAGGATCTCTGGAGAGAAATAAAAATGTTCTTTTGATATCAGTAGCAAACAATTTTTTCCTAGATCAATCCTATTTATGTTGAAGGGCTACCAGACACTCAGTTACAGATTCTAGTATGAATGTAAATCATGCAGGCCAGCAGGTTCCAGCCTGGGTTCAGTGTGCTGATCTCAGCACCCTAACCTAGAGGACAGACTGTCAAAGATCCACTTCCAAAAAAATTAAACCACATTACTACATAGTAAGAAACAACCCCTCAAAAACAGAAACTAAATTATTTATTTATTTTCAATGTTTTCAATTTCAAATTCAGAAAATGTTTCAGATTGATTCACTGGAATAATTTGATTGACAAATACAGAAACTGCAAAATAGAAATGTTGGAAGGAAATATGGAACCCTGGTTGAGATTGCTTTTCGTTAAACTGTTACAATATGTGACTGAAAGCTGATGAAACACTTTACCTGCATAAAATTCAGGACTGTAGACAGCACCAACCACAGGACTCAGTTTCCAGCCTGAAAATCAAATGCAAATACCATTAAATGGTGGCAAAAATCAAGCCTTGGTTTGAACAAACACAACAAACACAGTATCCAAAAAAATGGTCTCAGGAAACAAATGAGAATACCAAAATTCTGACAGAGACAAAAGGAACAGAGACATCAGGAACCTCCCTCATCCTTCAAATTAAGATGAGTCCTGGCCCAAAACGCTGCCTGTCCATTCCCTCAGAAATGCTACCTGACCTGCTGAATTACTTCAGCACTTTGTGTGCTTTGCTCGAGATTCTGACAGATGTTGGTCCTCCACGTTACAACATTGCAACAAATTAATCTATTTTATATTCGTTTCCTAATAGGTCAGCAACTTTATTCAAACCGGATGAAAAATGTTACGCACAATATCTGTGGTACACACAAGTGCTCTTAGCTCTTGTTGAGTTAAATGAACCAGAGACAACCAATCCCGAAACAGTGAGTGAACACAGCACCAAATACAGGAGCCGTCTACGAACATTTATCATCAGTGTTCACGCAAGCTGTTTGGTCACATTCTGGTGAGCAACTGATACTACTTTTAAAGCCACCACAAACAACAGGTACAACAGAGTGTGCATGAGACTTATGCAATCAATAGCAAGTCCACCAATGCTGTGTTAGAGCTTAGGTCAGAAAATAGCATGGGGTCAAGGAAAGAGCGTTCATATCGCGGCCCTGTTTCCACCAATCTTTCCACCGCTACGCACAAGAAGCGCAAGGCGACATTGTACGCAGATGCCGAGAAGTGGGTTCAACTTTGGCTGAACAATTTCTAATCTTGTGATGTGGACTTGATAAGAAGAAAGTAGTATGTAAACCATCTTTCACTACCGTATGGCAATATGCTAAGAATGTAGACATTATAGACCAGACAACCTTTGAGTCAGGATCCTTCTTCAGCCTGAAGACTAGCGATTATAGATCAACTTTTTGTTCTTAAGTGTGAGTTTGTTATTCTTCCATGCCAGATTTATTGATTAGACAATAATTTATTAATTAATATATACACTTTTCCAGTGGGCATGAATGCAAGTCAAGAAAGCAGAAAAACAGATGTCAGGCAGACGAGTCCTGTTTCACTCCACTTTTCATCTCAAAACAATCAGAAATTAAATCATCAAACTGTGGTGTTAGGGATGTTGTCATGAAAGGAATGAATGAGACCGAGAAGCTTTAGGGGACAGCCAGCTTTTTTGGGGTTTGGGAGTTTTCTCCTGTACAAGGTGTCAAATGCATTGTTGAGATCCACAAAAGCAAAATACAATGGTGTTTGTAGCTCCTTGCACTAAGAGGTGATGTAAATAGACAACCATATCTCTTGGATATGGATCTTCCTAAAATTGCGGTGAACCAATTGTGTAGATGACTGGCAATGAGATACTGATGAGCTGCACTGCAGGTTGCTGCAGCCTCTCCCACCACATTATCCTGTGGGACAGAGCCATGTCTCTCATACAGATGGTGACAGCAATGGTGAAATGGCAACAGATGTGATTTTCTGTACTTGAGAAATGTGGCTGTAATTCCACTTTACAAGCATTGATTTCCTAGATAGAACGAAATAAACAGGTTTCCCCAATTCAAGTACTAAAAGTTGTGAACTGAACATATCCAAAACATATAACAGCGGAAGAGCATCAAGCATTAGCTAATTCTAAATGCTTCCAAAGTCAAGATATAAGTTCACACTTTCCTCTCGAGAGCAATACAAAATGGCGGCACTGCCCTAGCAGCTGCCGCTCACCTGCGGTCCATTTGTCTTTGTGTTTTTGTTGGTTTTTTTTGGTCTTAATTGTAGTTGTGATGTGGTGTTTTTGTGTTTGTGTACTATGTGTGTATGTGGGGGGGAGGGGGAAACTGTAACATTGTAAATATGTGTCCCTTCAGAACGGAGACCCGACCTTTGTTTTCTGGGCCGTGTCTCCGTTCCTGCTGCGGCCTACCATCGGCCCAACTCCTGGAGCTGTCGGCCTCCAGGGCTCTGGTTCGCAGAGCCCGCGGATCGGACTTACCACCACCGGAGCCGGCCGTCTTCGGAGGCTGCGGGTGCGGCTGCGACTCGCCTTAGGCTCGGGCCGCGTGGATGCCGACATCGGGAGCTCCGGCAGCGGCAGCGTGTTCGCCCGCCCCGAATCGCGGGGCTTGGGGCGCGGACATTTCACCGTCCGGCGCGGCCTAAGATGGCCGCGGGATATTTCTCTGCTGGGCGGGGGCTTCAATGTCGGGAGCCACGACCGCCCCGACGTGCAACAACAGCGGCAGCGACAGCGACAGCGTGTTCGCCCGCCCCGGATCGGACTTATCATCGGCGGAGCCGGCCGTCTTCGAAGGCTGCGGGAGTGGCTGCGACGCGACGCGCCTTGGGCTTGGCCCGCTGTGGACCGTCCGGTGCGGCCTGCAACCACAACAACCTGGCTGCGGGCGAGGACAGCGGGAGAAGGGAAAGACATTGTGGCCTTCCATCACAGTGAGGAGAGGACTGGAGGAGACTCACTGTGATGGATGTTTCTTTGATGGATGTTTCTTTTTTGTGTGTGTTTTTGGGGTTGGGTGGTTTGAGTGCCTGTTTGATGTTTTTATTGTTGGACTGTGTTTTTGGGGGTTTTAGGGTGTGTGATTTGAATGCCTATTTAATGCTTCTATTGTTGGACTGTGTTTTGGGGGGTTTTTGGGGTTGGGTAATTTGGGTGCCTGTTTAGTGCTTTTATTGTTGGACTGTGGGTGATTGAATTAACATTTTGTTCAAGATGGCCGCGCCGTTGTGTTTGGCTGCCTGCCACTGTATGTTTCTTTTTTTCCTAGTCAGATGTGCAGCACTTTGGTCAACGTGGGTTGTTTTTAAATGTGCTATACAAATAAATTGACTTGACTTGACTTGACTTTCATTCCCCTTCTAAGCAAACTTAAGCAATTTATCAGGTGAACCTTCACATTATAACCTCTATCTCAAGTACATCCTTCCCTAGGTAGAGATCTATAAAGTATGGACATTATTCCAAATGGGGTCTATACAGTTGTAGCAAGGTGATGTTTCTATGCTTGCACTCAAATTAACTAGGAAAAAGACCAATATTTGTCTGCCTTCCAAATTGCTTGCATGTATGTATCTGTTTTCTGCAATTCACATACACTTGCATCTCTCGCCATTCAAAATTTGTTCCATCTTTCCATTCTTTCTACCAAGGTGAATTAACACATATTTTCCGTCTGCCACCTATTTGTCCATTATCCCTCAAAAGACCAAACTCCATACTATATTTTTGTACTAAAGAGGACAATTTGACAGTTTGCTATCTTATTTCACAGGCACAAGACACAGTTACCTAGTTTTGTATCTTCAGCAAACTTCCATGTTTTACATTTGTTCCCCTCATCCAAATCATTGAATTGGATTGTGAACACCTGGAGCCCCAGCACCAGTCACTGAGGCATCCAATCACTTGTCTTGATTTTCCTATCATGAATCTAATCCTATTGTAAGCATTTCTCTTTAAACAAGTATTGTTATCACTTCTTAGCGATAGATTCCAGCATTTCCTCCATACATAGACCTCAGCTAACTTGGTCTATGGTCCTCTTTTTTATTCTTCTATCTCCTTTCTGAAGGAGCTTGATTACATTTGCAACCTCCAAACTATGGAAACCATTTTGAAACATCTGGAATTTTGGAAGATGATTTTGGTTAATCATGGTTAAATTCATTTATTATCTCCATAGCCATTTCAAAACCCAAGAATGCAAATCACCCCATAATGGAGATGTATCACCTCTCTGTCCCATTAATTTCTCTTATGCTAACTCTTTTTACTGAGCTAATTTGAGTTCTTCATTAACACTAGACTGCTAGGTCATCACAATTGGTGGGGGAGGGTTTCCTATAACTTTCATGAAGGCAGGTGATCTCCAGATACTCCGGTTTCCTCCCACACCCCAAAGACATGAGGTTTGTCGGTTAATTGGCTTTGATAAAATTGTAAAATAGTGTGCAGGATAGTGTTAAGTGTCGGCGCAGACTCTGTGGGCCGAAGGGCCTGTTTCTGCGCTGTATCTCTAACATATAGTAAAGTAAACTTGCAGTTGTTGACTCTCTCTACCTCCTGCCTGTCTATGAAAAAAGGTTTGTGGACCCTTGGACTTCCGCTTCTAAACGCAACAGTCAGTTCCTTGGTCTTAGTAACATTGAGAGCAAGGCACCATACAATCAGACGATCGATTTTCCTCCTCAACTGACTCATCATTACCCGTAATTCATTCAACAATGGTGGGTATCATTGGTGAATTTAACGATAATTAGAACTATAGACTAAGCAAATAGCCTTGTGTCCCTCTGCTGATATTTACAAGGCGGAAATGTAATGCCTTTTGTCTAATACTATCTAATATCCTCCCTCGATTCCACCTTATGTTTGCTGCCAGTCTTTTCTGATGCTTTATCATGTTCAAGTTCATTTCCTCGAACTTCCTATAATCAGACGAGTTTTCGTTTGTGTTAATACTGGCCTCTATCACATGCTCTTTCTTTCCTGCTCTATTTCACAGTAGACAGTTAACTTTGGTTGTGGCATATTACTAGAACCTATTCTAAAGGATAATATAAAGCATCACTTGGACAGGCGTACATTAATAATGGATGTTAACAAATTATTAATAAGTTCATACTCAATGTTTGAGGAACAATTGGATTTTTTGTCATAACAAAAGGGTTGATGAAGGTTTGATGTGGTCTATATGGATTTGAGCAAGGCTTTTGAACAGGTCCTGCATTACAGGCAGGTGAAAATAGTAAAAATCTGGAGGATTGGAGGGAAGATAGCAAATTGGATCCTAAATTGGATCATTGGCAAGGGACAGGGTATGCTTGATGGTGTTTTTGTTACTAGAAGGCAAATCCAGTGGGTTCCACAGGATCTTGTACTCAAATCTTGAATTATGTAAAACATATGATTTAGACATAATTTTAGGAGCATTATCCCGGGGGGAGGGGGGGGGGGAGGAGAGGGTGCTGCACCAATGCAGGAGAGGTTTGAGCCCAACGGGTCCACTTGGTCTAGTGATTTCTGTAAGTCTGTCCCTGATTCAACTCGTATATTAAAATTAACTCCATGATGATGTCCGATTTCTACTGCAGAAGATCCACATGCACGGTGGAGGTGAGTGCCTAATGCTTTGCATCCACAAGAGTCTCAATTAGTGCACTTGCCATGTTGTTCAGACAGTAACAAAACTCTTTTTGGTATTTTCCCTAATGTAAAGCAAGGTTCTCTGGTTCTATACAACTTGGTTAAATGAATTTAGTTCGGTATCGAATGACAATAAAGGTATTCTGTATTCTGGTTACTTAAATATTTCTGGTCTAACCTGGTAATGCACCAGTATAATCAATGCCATGATAAGAATTTTTTTTACAACCCCTTCTTTCAATTCAAGCTATTCTTATCTTTCCTCAGTTCCCTTCACCCGTGGGATCATTCGTATTACTTTGCACTCTCTGTCACATGCAACTGCTTTTTTAACATAGTAACTAGAATTTAGCTAGGTGTCAAACCAGGGTATCACCACTACACAGCAAAACCGTCATGAAGCTTTAGTTTGCCAAATACTGCTGTGTTAAATTGCTGCATCACAAATAACGATCGGAAGCTTTGCTCAGAATAATTTATATTCAAGGCAAACATTCAGATTTCTAATTGCCATGAGGTTTTTTTTGACACATCTGTCCACTGCTTGCATGGCTTCCCTCTTTTCTCCTAACCTGCTGGATGAAAGAATGTTCCTTCCTTAGCCCAAGCTTAGAACTTATATTTTTCTTTTTCCCTCTAACCTCCTTATCTTCTGCTCCCTTCTATTAACCCGCTGACCATTCAGTATTCCTTTCAAGTTCCCATGTTCATTGGTATTGTTAATGGCCTTTTTGTCTCCGACTTGTCTGCACCCAAGATGAGGCTTTCAATTCAAAAAGCATCATCTCCGATGTCCTCTTTCTATGGTAAACGTGATTTCCCCCCTTTTGTCATAAATGAATCCCTCACCCATGTCTCCTCTGTGTTCTGTAGCTCTACTCTTGCTCCCCCTCCCATCAAAAGCAACAAAAAAGTGTTCCCTGGTCCTTATCTTTCACCCCACCAGCCTCCGTATCCAACACATCATCCACCGACATTTTCGGCACCTCCAATGTGATCCCACCACCCATCTGATCTTCCCATCTCCACTCTTTCTGCCTTCTGCAGAGACTGCTCTCTCCCCAATTCCTTGGTTCACTCATCCTTCCCACCCAAACCACCCCCACTCTGGGTACTTTCCCCAACAACCGCAGGAGTTGCAACACCTGTCCCTGTATCTCCTCCTTCGCATCCATTCAGGGACTCTGACAGCCCTTCCAGTAAGACAGTGGTTCACGTGCACCTCATCTACTGCATCTTGTGTTCCCGATAAGGCATCAGCGAGACCAAGCGTAGACTCAGCAACCACTTTGCCAAACACTTATGCGTGGTCCGCCAAAGCCTGCAGGAACTACCGATTATAACTCCCTTCCAATACCGTTCTTGGCCTCCTCTATTGCCAGAATGAGGCCACATGCAAACTGGAGGAACAGCACTTCATATTCCACTTGGGTAGCTTACAATCGATCACTATGAACAGTGAATTCTCCAATTTTAGGTACCCTCTACAAAACAGCCCCATCCCCTTTCTCCCCCATAAACACCACTCCCTCTTTCTTTTGCCTCCCCCCTCCCCTGAGCTCTGGCTGACCTTGCACCTATCTCTCCCCTCACCTCTCCACCAACATTCCTAGACAATTCGCTCCTGGTGTGTGTTCATCTCTGGTGCTTGTCCAACCATCAAACAACCCCCCCCCCCCCCCCCATGCCTGTATTCACCTAATACCTACCCTGCTCTGTCCAGCCCCTCCATTCTTCCTATGACTTACCATGCTTTGCCCTCCCTACCCCTGCAATCAGTCTAAAGATGCTGTCTGACCCACTGATTTACTCCAGCATTTTGTGTCTTTCATCTATTTATCTTTCACCTGTCTATCAAAGCACCCTTTGATTCCTCGGTCTTTGCAAATTACTGTCCCATCTGCACTCTCACTTCCCTATACAAAATACCTGAATGTATTCCAGCCTACCTGGAACACTGTCTAAACTGAGAAAGAGGATGGTAGGTGACAGATGGAAGCAGATAAGGGAGTGATGTGGAGCAGATGGAAGCAGGCAATGGAGGGAAAAGAAAGGTGAAAGGTGAACCAAGGGAGAAGAAAACCAAATAAATAGATATGCCAGTGATTGATGGATGGAACCAGGTGTTGCAGGGTGATGCCTGGCTGATGGTTGGGGTAGGTGGTAAAGAATAAGATGGAAGAGACCCTGAATGGACTGGTGGGGGAGTTATCCAAAATTAGAAAATGATTTCTTCATTGTCACATTACTTGTTAAATGTCTTGAAATGGATGAACAGAAATCGATGAAGCGTTGAGAATCATTTTCAGATCTCTCTGCAAACTCCCAGCCATCAACCCCACTTCTCTCTTACATATATCAGGAACTGAACCATTTTTCTTCCATTTGGATCCCAAATATGATATGAGATGACTACTTATCAGTGCCATCAAATAGATAGTTTGGGCAGCTTGAAATACTGCTTGGTTCTAACTCTCCTTTAGCTTATTTGCCACTGAAAACATCATTCATCTCTTTGCTACCTTCCTGATCAACTCTGCATTTTATTGATTTATACAAGCTCCCAATTAAGCAGACTTGATTTTTAAATTTACAAAGTTTCTAATTTCTCCAAATCTCAAATTTTCATCCATCTAAAACACCCTCCAAGATACTTTCACTCTTTCGGGTTTTAAGTTCCTATTTACGCTCTTCATTTTTGGCTTCCATACAAGTCCCTAACCTCTGGAATTCCTCCATAAACCCTTTCATCTCTTTTTCTTCCTTTATCACTTTCGGTCATCTCCTCTAACATCTGCAATGTGACTCAGCGTCATCTTTACCTGATAATGTTCCCGTTATGTGCCTTAAGGTATTCTGCTACTTCAAAGTGCAATATATTTTTTCCTCGCTAAAAACACTGCATTAAACATAGAAACATAGAAAATAGGTGCAGGAGTAGGCCATTCGGCCCTTCGAGCCTGCACCGCCATTCAATATGATCATGGCTGATCATCCAGCTCAGTAGCCTGTACCTGCCTTCTCTCCATACCCCCTGATCCCTTTAGCAAAAAGGGCCACATCTAACTCCCTCTTAAATATAGCCAATGAACTGGCCTCAACTACCTTCTGTGGCAGAGAATTCCACAGACTCACCACTCTCTGTGTGAAGAAATGTTTTCTCATCTCGGTCCTAAAAGACTTCCCCCTTATCCTTAAGCTGTGACCCCTGGTTCTGGACTCCCCCAACATCGGGAACAATCTTCCCGCATCTAGCCTCTCCAACTCCTTAAGAATTTTATATGTTTCTATAAGATCCCCCCCCAGTCTTCTAAATTCCAGCGAGTACAAGCCCAGTCTATCCAGTCTTTCCTCATATGAAAGTCCCGCCATCCCAGGGATCAATCTGGTGAACCTTCTCTGTACTCCCTCTAAGGCAAGAACGTCTTTCCTCAGGTTAGGAGACCAAAACTGCACACAATACTCCAGGTTCAATAATTCAGTAACAAAACTAAGCTTTTGCAGCACAGTTTCACAAACATTTGGCCAGAAGGTGAACACGATTATAGAGAAAAGGTTCTCGGAGATGTAGCAGCTTCTCAACACTTTGTCTAAATGGCATTTCTTCACAGTTGACCTTCAAATGAAATAACATTAATTGCACTGTAGGCGTATTACAAGCAGACCCAACCTTGTGAGAAGCAGCCTCCATTAGAAAAGGTCAATCAATCAATGCCTGTACTTTTTGTACTGGAAATCTCTCAGTTCAGAATCCAACTTTCTCTAATATCTTGGTCTACACTATCCTGGCAGTCAATTCTAAATATCCACCTTAGTTAATTCACAGACATGCTCAAGCACCACTGGGAGAGATTATGAACAGGGTCCATCACCAATTTTCTAATTCCTAGGCTACAGTTACAGGGGCTATACATTTCCATTGGTTCATCACTTTGCGACAAATAACTATTTACTCATTAATGCGGGGCTGGCCTAATCTGTGGAATGCAGTATATACAAAAGAGAGAATACAAGCATTAAGGTCAAACCTCAAGGAGGTTCTCAATCAAGCTTAATTGTTCAAGAATTGCTTTTGAAAAATGATAGCAGTTATGCAGAACTGTTTTGCTTCCACGAAGGTTTGAAACAATATGTCACAACCTGTACAAAAAATGTTGCTAAATTTGTATACGCGTAATCCTTGAAATACCTACCATTTGCATAAGGGCTCACCATCTTCTTATTAGTCATCACACGAGCTGTGGCATTGTTTACCTGAGGTTCACAGATCGACACAGAACCAGCACGTTAAACAAGGAAAAGGTCATTGAGTTTAAAATACAGAACATGCAAAGACTAGCACAATCATGAACAATTTACTCATAATTATTATGGTCATAGCATTATCTGAATTAGAAAGAAAATTTACAATTTACTTTTTAACTCCAATATACATATTAGCATTTATTAATAAAATTCAAAATGTTTTTAAATATTTTCAACAAGGACACTCAAATGTAAACCATTATTTCTCAGGCAAGCTCCTTTCCAATTTTGTTCACATTGAAAAACGGAAATGACATGAGCTTAGCATTGCAAATAAAACCTTGAACAATTTGTTTGCTTGGAGTTTCTTTGGGGGATAGGACACATCAACTGCAATGTATGGACTTGCTTGATTGTGATGCATTTTATGAGGCCAAATAAATGGTTGTAAATAATAGGCAAGTTATTCTGTTAGATTTGTAAAAACTGATTCTTTTGGCTTCAGTTCAGATGACCATCAAGGAGGATATGCTCTTTTCAGGAGGTGAGTATAAGGCTGGACAGAAATTTATGCCAAGTCATTTGAACTGCTCAATAGAAAGGGCGGACACTATACAATAGTGTTTGAAAATGTTATAAAACTTTGAGGATAATGAAATATCAGGAAAATATAGACATTTTTGAGAAATTAACAAATGTACAGCAATTGAATTTTTTTGAGGATAAGGGAGACAATATACTATCTTTAATATAATTTAAAAGCAATGTGTTGGTGATGGGGTAGGGCTGGTGTACTGGACCTTGTAATCTTCAGGATGTACATCTTTCAAGATGACAGGAAAAGTTAAGACTTAAAAATAGCCTTTACAAAACTTGACTGCAGATATTAAAGAGGGAAACTGGGGACAAAAAAAAGTTCTTCTAAACCAGTTTTTGTAAAACATTGATTGGAGCTCAAGTGGAGAATTGTGTTCAAGTCTGGGCCACCATATTTTAAACTGGATGCTAAGCCCTTGTAGAAAGGACAGAGGTGATTGGGTTGAGGAATGAGATGATGCACCTTAAGCACATGAAGAGACTGCAGGGGCTGAGGCAAAACTCACAAAGGATATGAATAGAGAGTTAATAGTGGTGTTGAAATAATGAAAATGTTGAAAAAAGTCTAGCAAGAAGCACAAGATGCATTTGAATTTTTTTTGGAAAAAAGAGACAGGAATTTTTGCTTTGACATATGTTGCAATATGTTGTGACCTGGTATGCAATGCATAATAGGGTGCATGGGTTTAATAACTTTTTTAATGGAATTCAATGTATATTTGGAAAGGAAAAAAACTTGGAGAGGCCTAACAGGGTTGAACTATTAGATGTTTATCACAGTGCTAGGCAAGTGCGATAGACCAATTGGACCTACTCCTGTAAGGTTAAATGAGGTCCACCCTTCCAAGCTTCAGTTTAACCGAAAGGGATTTGCGAGTGTTTTTGAAGAGCCTCTGAGGAACTCATTTTATTTAAGCCCCAAGAAATTTACCTCTCAATATTCACTACAGAACAGGGGTGCAGATTCCTTCAAGCCTTCTTGCAACACATGTGTACAATGCCTTCAAAGTGACACAAAGACAGCAATCAGACCACATAAAATCCTTCATTGCTGATGATGATCTTGATTCTCACTGATGAGTTCAATGCATTAGCTATTAGTACTTCCGTGAAAGAGTAACAAGTTAAACAAGTATTAGTTGAAAGGTGAATTTACTCTGGCGGGTTCCAGATCTATCGCTGGCTTGACTCTATCTGTATTTGATTACTTTCAGTTATGCAAAGGAACTGAATACTTATTCATTGCAAATGAGTTTCAGCAACATTAGAAGTAGAATTATATCTTACAGGGTGTTCTGTTTAGCTATGAAATTAGACTAATTTTAAAAAAAAAGTTTGTCTTTCAATAAACTAGCAAGCAAGAAAGTGGGAAACTAACATTTATCAATGTAAAAATGTTTTAAATTTCCTAGGTCTTTCCTAGTTATATGGAGAGCATACAAAACTGCATGATAGAACATGAATCTGTTTAGCCCTCTGTGTCCATGCAAGCTGAAAAGGAATGCCCTTCCCTAAATGTCTTTCCACAATTGATCTGCAGCCAAGTGCTAGATGAACATATCCAAATACTTTTTAACGGTGCTGAAAGTCTCTGTCACCCTTATCACCCAAGTCTCTGTCACCCTGTTTCACCCTTATAGACTAGATGCTAGTTTCATATCAACCAGTGTAAATCTATGTACCAGCTTATAACTTTTCTGCTAAGGGAAAGGTCCTTCTTACACAGGCTCTTCATAATGTTCTACTCCTCAAGTCAAGTCGCCACGCAGCTTCAAAGAAAAATATCTAGTCCATATAACTTTTCTTCATAGCTTATATTTTTCAGTCTAGGCAACATCCTTAAATCTTCCCAGTACTCTCCACATTGCAACTACATTGTTTTTGCATACTATGGGCTAACTCATGTATTATAGTTTAACTTGAAATGTCAGCCCAAACATTTTCTTTTTAATTTAACATTGAATAGGGTTCCAGCATTGTCAATATATAGCTACTTTTAGTCTGTCTGGATTAATAAAACAAATCCTCCATGCATTTTAAACCACATCAATCTGTACTGCTATCTTTAAGGATCGGTGTATATACGTCCCTAGGTTCCCCTGTTCTTCACACTTCTCAGTCTTTGTTCACTGCACCTCACTGTGTAAAATTCAATTTGCAATTTTTCTGACCAACCAGGCCATCTGTAACTTCAAGGAGTTTAATCTTTCCTCTTCCCAAATGGGCAAGTTTTGGAACATCTGCAGACTTTTGTCATGCGCCCTACAATTATGTCTAACTCCAAAAAGTAAGAGATTGTCTACTGAGCCATATATAACTCCACAAGAAACAGTTCTTCCTGTCCCAAAGACAATACTCCTTTGCTTCTTGCCACTGGGTGGGTTTATGGATCAATCTTGCTATTCCCTCTTGCAACCCATGGGCTTTTACCTTTTTGACCTGCCTATAACGTGGGAGCTTGTCAAAAGATGCTATAAAAACAAGATGGACTACATAAAATTAATCGCTCTCATTTAACCCAATTGTTAGTCAACATTAACAAATGTGTGTATTATTTGTTTGCTTAATTTACATCTTTCAAATTGAAGTTTCATTTTCTTGCTCAGAATTGATTGCAATAATTATTCTGTTTTTTTCTTCCTACTTTTGAAACAATAGTATAATTTTAGCAATGCTCCAATCCTTTGGCATCACACTGGCAGCCAGAGAGCATTGGAATATAATGTTCAGAATCTTTACATTTTCCTCCATATTTAAAAAACCCGCTTAGGATACATTTCATGTGGGTCTGGTGATATATCCCCTCACATGCTGAATTCGTTAACACTTCCTGTCATAGCAGCTCTATCTATAATTTTGCATAACTTTCTTCCTAATCCACCACATTGGCATCATCCCCCTCTTTTGTGAAGATAGTTCCAAAGGACATTCATTCAGAATCTTTGACTCACATTTATTTCTTCCATATATACATAACTAAATCTTTAAGTGACCCTACTCTTTCCTTAATTATCTTCTAACTCTTGCTGCATTTATAAAATATCTTGGGATTTCTTTGGTTCCCTTTTAATTTCACCCTTACATTTTCTATATTTTTCTCAGCTTTTAATCAGTCTTAAACTTTGTGATTAAAGTTCTCTTTATCAGTCTCACTATTTCATTTATGCCCCATGTCATCTCGGTAGTTTTACATTTCAGCAGTCCCATCCTTTACTTTTGTGAAAACATGTCATTACTCAGGTTGATTGGTTTATCTTCAAGTAGCTGTTTAGAGTCCATCTTCGTTAAATCATTTCCTTAAATCAACTAGGAATTTATTTCTCCCCTAATTTATCACCTTTAATTCCCATGTTACCATTGGCCTATTTCAGCCGTTTCTGATAAAAGGTTGATAAAAGATTATCAACATGACATATTAAGTCTTGCCCCTCAATTCACAGATGTTAATTGACCAGCTGAATATTCATCTGCAGTTTTTATCCTTCCCCGTTGGAGTTAAGACTCACACTTGCCCCTCAGTGTAAGGAAGACTTACCTAGAGTGGTTACTGCTAATGATTTTATAATGAATTAGAGGCATACCGATTGGTTTAATGGGTAAACAGAAAGCAGCCCTAAAGAGCAGGGAGGGAACATGCTCAATTCCAGGGTCAGGGAGCGCCAATCTAAGCCAGGCTGACAGCAACAGTGCTTTAGTAAATCATGTCATTGAGGTTAAAAGGGGAGGCATTGAAAGAAAACCAATATTTCTTAAATATGCTTTTGTATTTATATAGCACCTTTAACATAACAAAACATTCAAAGGCACTTCAGAGCAGTGGCAAGCAAAATCTGTCAGTGGGCCACATATTAGGGCAAATGAACAAAAGCTCCAATGACTTCACTTCACTTGTTAGGTGACAAGAAGATCAGCCTTAACTGTGATGTCCCTTCACGATTGAACAGCTGATGACACTCACTTGCTAGTCTCACAAATGAATAAGTGGCATTTTGGTGGGAATACCAAGAGGTAGGAGGTGGCAATGGAATCGTAAGCTAGCATGAATCAGCACCTCCAGAAGCTTTCTTTTAAAATTGAGATAATGGAAACTCACTTAAAGGATGCTTTCAACAAAGAGGAGAACTAGTGTTTTTCAACAAAAAAAAATCCACTCTGTTTACGTCGGAATATAAAAGTCAAGATAAAAAGCAGTATAATATTTTACTAAAACTCAATATTAGTGAGTGATCTTTGATCAGGGACTCTATTAGAATCAATAGATTTGATCAGAACACTTTGCAAAATACACTCTCACCCATCGAAGGTCTACACAGTTTTTAGCCTGAGAAGTACTAGGTTTACCTTTGTTTGGCCACACACAAACAGATCTAAAAACCATGGGACAAAACAATGAAACAAGGAACATGCCAAAAGAAACCTTAAAAATTAAAAGGATAGTAGTGAAGGGGTTTAAACATTAAGTGAGGGCAAAAGTCAGTTTTCCAGCAGTGTGCAACATGAGCACCAAGAAGGGCTAAGAACCATTGGAGAAGCCACACATTGAGCCAATAGAGATAGAGGCACAATCCCAGAGAAACAGAGTAACCATTCACAGGCGTGACATACAAGGAAAGGGGGAGAGAGGGGGAACAAGGACAAACAAACACAAAGAAAGGGTGCATTAATCAGCAAAACCGTAGTTAAAACTCTGAGTAAGATGTGGAGGAGTCACCATCAATCAACCACTAAATATAGCTCAGGCTGCTTAAAAAAAAATAAAAAATGTACATTCCAGTACAGGCAGCACCAAAAAACAGCATTGGAAAAGGGGAAAACGACAAGTCAAGTCACATTCGTAGCGTTAAACGTGAAATGGCAGATGGGTTTCCTTTTTGTTTGTGTTCGTTTGTTTTGTTTTCCTTTTTTGGTTCACTTACCCCCTTGCGTACCATCGCCAGCATGTATAGTTACCATGGTTACTGTGACTCAAGTGAAGGGCCCTAAACGCTACATCATCGAGGAGGGAAATATAAAAAAAAGCAAAATATGCAAACATCTTACTCAAAAGGCTTTAAATGATTCATAAAGACCAGTCTGCATACAAGGCAGAGCTGAGGAGGAAATCTAAGACCTAAAGTTCCTTGGGAATTAAGAAAATTCTAACCAAAATTATGAAACATTAATCAGGCTTCGGATCCTCTTTGGACAAAGACACTCTAAGCTGTCTGCAGATTTGGCTGGCTCGTAATAGGCCGAAGGCAAGGAAACAATTGGATTTTTAAAAAATAAGACTAAGAATAACATATTATGTTTTAACTGTTTATCTTTTAATAATTTGTGATAAACATAATTTTGTTATGCATATTCCAAGTAGTTCGGAGCATTGATCTAAGGCCATCTGCAGCTGCTTGAAAAGGCAGTCCAAAGAAGCTCCAGTCAACCTCTTGTTTACAAAAGGAGAGGCCACCTCCACTGATGGATTCACCCCTCAGCACTGCATTGGAGAAAACTGACTCATTTCATTTTGTGTTTCGGTAGTTTTACCTCATAAAACCAAGGGGAACCTATTTGCACCCTGCTTTGAAAGACACGGAGGTAAAACTGGACATTCTCATTGCAAAAACAAAACAGAAGAGAGCCTTGCACAACAGAGGCCAAATTAAAAAAAAACAAACATAATTCTGGTCAGCAAGGCGGGAGGAATTACTGTGTAAATTAATGAGTGCAAAAAAGAGATTGGAGGGTAAAGGAGGAGTTAGAACAATGACGCACAAAAGATGACCATCGAACAACCAGTGTACAAAATAAAAAGTGAGGCAAGACATTTAAATTAAATGTATAGAAGGAAACAATTTTTTTAAGACATGCACCTCTATTTTACGGCCCTCAACCACCGTGCCGTGTAATTTCTCCCTCGCCCTGTCGGCATCAGCACTAGATTCGAAAGTTACGAACCCGAATCCCTGCATGCGGCGGGAGAAGGGGGGAGAACAACATGCACATCATTATAAATAGAACAAGTACATGACCACAATCAGCAATACTCTTCTCTCTCATCCTCATGCATGTTTCTTGGAAAATTAAAAATAAATAAAAAGGTAAGCGGCGAGGCCAAACAAAACTGTACTCGTTACTTGGGCTGCTCATTAGTAATTGGGAGTTTGGGGCAGCATTTTGTGGGTAAAGGAAAGTGATGGATGAAAGCGGCAAAGAGCAGGATATAGAATTTTAGTGAGCAGAGGTCGGAAGGAACATTGCAATTTCAAATTCATGTTTTTAGGTGTTCCTATGCAATATCTATAATTAGTATTTATGCTGATCAACAATTTCAGAGTTGTTCTAGCAGCTGGCTCCTAAAGCATATACTTTGCATAGCTAATGAAAAATCTAAATGCTATTTGTCCAGGTCCCTAAGGAAAGTAAATGTTTTGAGTTTTTACTTTATAAAAGTCAAATCTTATGAGCTACAGTCACCCAGAATATAACACATTTATTTGGCTGTTACTGTCAGTTTCATGCTATATTACATGCCAGCAGTGCAACCATGGGACTGTGTAACTAACCCGTTATCATGTTGAAGTATTGGTGGGTAACTTCCTTATTTCAAACCTTTGTTGGATTGGTGATGTCAATAGATGGGGAGGGGTCTGGAAAATCAGTCAGTGTCCTGTTTATAATTCTCCAGTGACCTCTGATGAAAACTCCAATTACTGAGGACAGCATCAGGCACAGCTGCAACAGTGAGTGTCTACATCCCAGGGAAAAATTCCAGAGCTGCCAGAACCTGTGGGCCCACATATCAGCAAGAGTCTGGCCTGTGGGAAATACAGGAGATGAACCGAGGGGTAAAGTTTTGTAAGTACAGCAAACACACCAATCTTTTTTCTGAAAATATAATTCTCGTAATGAAATAAATCAAATTGAGTTAAGTCTATCTCTGGTTTTGACACGCAGGTTGCCAAAATGCTGCTCTCCCTGCTGCCTTTCTGCTTCTTGCCTTGTCCTCACTTCATGTCAGTTGATCCCTGGAAGACTGCTATTAATTAAATTTAATTGTGTGTTCGTGAGAGATGACTTTCAGCTGCCACTTATTAGACTGTGAAAGGAGCCAATGGAAAAACAACTGACCGCATCAAAGCTAGAATTCTGTGCGCCAAATGGAAGAAGAAAATGATCCAACTACGAAAGACTTCAGAAACCCCAATCTCTGGCTGTACATTTGAATCAACTGTGAGATAGTTTGAGACATTTTGCTTTGCAGAATGCAATTTTTGGTCATGTGAAGGGAGCTGGTCATAGAGATAAATTATGTAGTCAGTCAGTGGATGAATGCTTTTGTGTGTTTGCCAGCCAAGCCATTAACTACTTGGGCTTTTAACAATTTAGTATAAACCATGGACACACAGAATCCAAACTAATCCTAATAAACACAATTAACTTTTGATACCAATCAATTCCTGAGTTTTCCAAACCACAACATATTTTAAACAGGGAATGATCCAATCAAATGTAATTCAATGTTTTGTAGGATTGCAAAAAGTCACTTTTGGGGGGAATGGGTGGCACAGTCAGAACACTGTCCTTTTCACCTCCGAAATCTGGGTTCAAGCCAGCAGAGACAGATGGCAGGAAAGTCTCCACTCACAGTCATAATAGTCCCAAGAGAAATTAATTTTGGCAGTTTCTAATAGCAGAAGTCTACAATGTAAATGAAGTGTAATTCCGCACTAAATAGCAATCTTACTCAAAGGTCATAAGAATGCTGATTAGAGGAAATAAAAAGTCAAAATGAAGCAATTCTGGCTATTCTGCACTTGCTGAATGTTGAAGCTCAATGAGTACTATGGCGCTGTGCTGTAACGGAGGAGCATTTTTCAATAAGTAACCTGACTCAGCATCTCTCTAACACTGAATGTCCAATGAAACAAACCTCAACTCAAACCAAAATTGAAAATGTTCCATATCAAACTTGGATTCTTCACCAAGATGATTAAGTAAAATACTTGTTCTTTTAACAACAGAGAGACCTGGTTAAAAATATAATACAAGAATTAAAGGCAACCATGCGGCCATATTTAAACATTTCTATTCTATAGGAGGGTATATAACATAGAACAGTAAAGCACAAGAATAGGCCCTTCGGCCCCCAATGTTTGTGCCGAATATGATGCCAAGACTATCCCTTATCTACCTGCACATAATCCATATCCCTCCGTTCCCTGCAGATCCATGTGCCTATCTAAAAGTCTCCTAACTCTCACTATCGTATCTGCCTCCACCACCAACCCCAGCAGCATGTTCCAGGCACTCACCACCCTGTGTATAAAAAAAGTTGCCCCATCTCCTTTAAACTTTGCCCCTTTTACCTTAAAGCTATGCCTTCTTGTATTTGATTTTTCCATCCTTGGAAAAAGGATCTGACAGTCATCTGCCTCTTATAATATTATATACTTTTATCAGGTCTTGTTGCAAACTCTAGCATCCCAGTGAAAACAATCCAAGTTTGTCCAAACTCTTTCTGTAGTCAATATCTCTAATCTAGGTAACCACTTCCCAAAGTCTCAACATCCTTCCAGTGATGGGGTGACCAGAACTGCATGCACTACTCCAAATGCAGCCTAACCAACGATCTACAAAGGTGCATCCTGACTCTTATATCCAATCCCCCGACCTGTGAAAGAAAGCAAGCATGGCATGCTTCACCACTCTATCTACTTGTATTGCCACTTTCAGGGAGTTATAGACTTGGATACCAAGACCCTTCTGCATATTAATGCTGTTAAGGGTAATGTCATTAATTGTATATTTCCCCTAACCTTTGACCTCCCAAAGTGCAACACCTCACATTTGCTCAGAATAAACTCCATCTGCCATTTATCTGTCCTTTTATGATCTATATTCTATTGTATACCGTGATAGCCTTCCTCACAGTATGTGGCTCCAGCAATCTTGGTGTCATCCATAAACTTACAAACTAACCCGTCCATGTTTATGTCCAAGTCATTTTTATATATCACAAATGGCAGAGGTCCCAGAACAGATCACTGTGCAACTTCACTGGTCACAGACCTCCAGCCTGAGTATTGTCTTTCCACCACAACTCTGTCTTCTATCAGTAAGCCAGTTCTGAATCCATATGACCAAATCATTGTTAATAGTGTGCATCTTAATCTTCTGGATCAGCCTGCCATGGGGGATTTTATCAACTGCCTTACTAAAATCTGTAGACAACATCCACTGCCCTAACATCATCGATCACCTTTGTCACTTCTTCAAAAAAACTCGATCAAGTTAGTAAGCCACGACCTGCTATGTACAAAGCCATGCTGATGCCCCGAATTAACCCATGCTCTTCCAAATGGGAGTAAATCATATCCCAAAGAATCCTCTCCAATACCTTTCTAACACTGATATGGGGTTCTACGACCTATAATTCCCTGGATTCTCTTTACATCCCTTCTTAAATAAAGGGACATTAGCTGCTCACCCATGGCTCGAGAAGTTGCAAAGGTCCTTGTTGAGGCTCCTCTCCTCTCAACAATCTGAGCTAAATCTCATTACGTCCTGGGGATTAAGCCACCTTAATGCTCTTCAAGAGCCCCAACATCACCTCCTCCTTGTATATTTGATACATTTTAATGAAGATCTTGGGTTCTATTTCTAGATCAATAGCAACGTGCTATTACTTAGCAGTCTTCATGGAGTATTTAAAATTTAAAAACCAATTTAAATACGATGCTCAATTCTCAGTGTTTGGTAAATAGTTATTTTGTATATCGGATCTGACCATTCCGAAGCATTATGCATTACTAAATCTATTTTTATCTTGCTGTTACCATGGCTTAATTAGTTTCATTTCATTTTACATTGGCTGAGTGGAGAAAGGAAGCTGCTGCAATAATCAAAACTCCTACTGTGAAGAAGATGTGAATGATTACCTTGTTAAACCACCTTCTTGCAGTATTTTTTATATTTCAGCAATTTTGAAAATTATTCCCTGTTAAGTGCAGACACTATCATATTAGAATTGTGATAAACGTTTGAACAAAAAAAGGTGGGAATGATCAGAAAACAGGTCAAGATTTAGTAATATCTAAAATTAATGGCAAATGGGAACATATTAAACATTTAAATTTTAATTAAAGATTTCTAACATTATCACAACTGATTTCTAACATTTTTTTCTTTGACTCCCCATCAATCAAAACCATCATCCATTCCTTAAAATTCCTCTCCTCCTCTGCAATTTCTTTCTACCCCATTCCTGAACAAATGCACTGATCTTTCAATTCACATCAAATGATTGATTTTTCCATTTTATTTGTCCTTCCTTAAATTGCTCTAGCAAAGTTTCTTTACAAAAAACCCCACGGAAATCTTTTGCAACAGTGATGCCAGCTTCCTCCTAAAGTGCGATCAACAACTGACAAATATTTTGCAAAATATGGTGATGATAAAGTTGCAACGTGTATTTTGTATTAAACCTGAGAGTGGCTCAACAATTAGAACATCGCCTGAGTTAGAAGGTCTGAAAATCCAAATCTATTCCTAGACTTGGTCATGTAATTTGAGCAATTTCAATGCAGTACTATGCAGTTGTGCATGTTCAGAGTTTTCAAAGGGGACATTAAACAGATCTCTTTTCTTCCTTGTGGTATGATCTGAAGAATACGGGTGTTCGTCTAATGCTCCTGTCCACACACATTCCTCAAACAACAATGCCACAGGAATTAACTGATGTCTTTGCTGTTGATGGGGCTATGCTGAGCACAAAATCATCATGGTTTGACCCATACAGTTGTGAATATACTCCAAAATAGTTCATTGGCCATGAAGCACACATGAACGAGGTATTGAATGAATCTAACTTCCCAATTTTTGTGTAACATTGAATAACCAGTTATCAAGATTTGACAGCTACAGAATTGGAGGATGAACTGAGACAAAAGCAACAATGCTAAAGTTCTCTAGTTCCAAAAATTCTCATATGGTGGCTTATAATGTTCCACAACGATGAAAGGTCAACTCAATAAAATTTCCTCTCTCCAACCACAAAAATCAACACTCATACTTAATGCTTTGTCAGCTCTGACAAATCCACATTTAGTGTCGAGGGCAGAAATTCAATTTTATTTTGGTCTAGCTATTCCTAAAGTCATCTGTCCTCAATTTGGCATGGAGCACACACACGCACTCACACACAGTTTCACAGCCATATTTGGACATGTGGGCATGGAAGTCTAGGGCACTTGAAAATAAAATAGTAACTCAATATAGGCAGGTCTGCATTTAAAGTTATGGGCCATATAAAGGATTTTATCAACGGTTAAAGAAATTAATGGTAAATAATTATAGATAGGGACAGTGTGATGGAGATAGCCCAAGTAACTCGTCGTTTTAACCTGGCCTCAGAACTGCAATAAATACAAGCAACAGATGAGCAGTGTCAAAAAAGTAGATCAACAACCCCTGCAGAAGAATGATAAATAAATGTTACTAGATACAAATATAAAAACGAGAAATAAAAAAGGCAATACTCCTATGTGTGTTCATAGACAGAAAACACAATTTAACCCATAAGAATACATGCACCATATCCCCAATATACCACAGTGCACATAATAACACAGTTTCAGCAGCAAAAACAATCATGCTTGAAGTGATTGGTCGAGGGTAGTTGTTTTCATGCTGCGTTAGAGGAGTTTTATCTAAAACCTTATTCATCAACTAAGAATGACGTGAAGCTTTTTGCAAGAATCAGTTCCCCTGTTCGAGCCCACAGGTGACACTGCCAACCACCACCATCAGGAGCAATGAAAATCACAATTAAACTGCCCCGTGTCATCCTGCTCACTGGGACAGATCCCTTCAGTGAAGAACAAAAAACAGGCTGGTCTAATCTTGGTTAACTGTAGGTTTATGTGTTATATAATAACTCACATTCCTGCTCATATTCTAAGCCTGATTAACTAGAAACAAAAGAAAAATGTTAAGTCCAGCATTTGACATTCATTTTGTTTCCATTAAAAATTTAACTCAAAATCACGTGATTTTCTGACGAGCATATTAAAAATAGCACAGTATGAGATAGGTTATTGTTTGTAATTAATGGAGCTGTTAATTAGAGGTCTCTGTTCACACTATAGATATTATACTATCTGCTGAAATAATTTGACCTCTTGGCAACTTTAAAATTATCCTCAATATATGAGCATGGGAAGACACCAGCATTGTGATGCATCTTACTATTTTCCAGTTTATTTAAATTTTCTTCCATGATCTAAATTTTCTACATAAAATGCTTCTGGGTGCTGGCTGCTCTTTAATACATGGCAAAGTGACATGCCTTTGTGCATAGGCCCTGGCAATGAGTTGGTTGTGTGACGATATACATTATTGGCAAGTCCGATCCTATTCTCATCAAATGTCTGTACAATGATCTTTGTGCAGCAATGTTTCTACGCCGTTATCAATGGGGTAGTAATGCTGATATTTATGCCCTTTCAGCTACCCTGATCAAAATTAACTCACACGGCACAGTTCTAGCCTCAACACTGTTCCTTTGTCCCGCCCCCCTGACATCAGTCTGAAGAAGGGTCTCGACCCGAAACATCGCCCATTCCTTCTCTCCTGAGATGCTGCCTGACCTGCTGAGTTACTCCAGCATTTTGTGAATAAATAGCCTCAACATGAGATATTTTAGACTTTAAGGCAATTAAATCATCAGGAAATAGTGATTTGAGTTTTCATGAATGAATGCCACAAACACTTGCAAACTGTTTAAAGAAAAAATCATAGTATACTCAATGCCAATGATGGTTTGAACATCTATGTTGAATAGCTTGCTCTTACTCATTTTCTGTACTCAAACAGGAATTAAAAATACTTTGGAAGTTGTATGGAACAATTGATCAACAACTTCATGGGGCAAAAGAAGTTAGCTAACAAATATACATTCAGCAGCACACTGAATATTAATTTCCATCTAATAAAATTACTGATCTCTAACATTTTAAATAATGGAGTGATAACAGCTTAAGTGTTATTGTGGTGCCCATTCCATCAATGATTATGCCCTGACTAAAGATCCCTGGACATTCTTGCAAGCCACTCCTCATCGTCAGTTCAGTTTCATTTCTCCCAATTCGGGCAGTTTGGGCATGGTTAGCAGTGGTCTCGCAGATATCGTACACAGCAAGCACACCAATGCATGGTGAAGCTCCATAAGCTGGATACCTGTGGCCGACTCTGAGGACCCACTGTAAAGGATAGCAACTAGGCAGAGACAGCTGTGAAATTGACGAATATAAGCAAAAGGTGTGAGGTCGAAAGGATTCTGGCCAAGTCCTTCACCAGAAATATTATCTCGGTATTAAAAATGTTGCTTCATTAGTCATGAAATCAAAGGAATATGAAAGAAAACTTGTTTTTCCTAACCCTTTTTAAGCATGAAGTGGTTTTAGTGAGACAGTTAATCATATAAAACATCAGAATACTGTGTGGCGATTGGTCCCCTGTATTTCTGGAAAAACACAAACATAACCAATCAAATCACAATTTAACTCCTTTGCTGCTAAATGTAGCTCCCACCCACTATAACGTCAGAAACAGAAAGAAAATAAACTTCAAGATAGACACAAAAACCTGGAGTAACTCAGCGGGACTGGCAGCATCTCTGGAGAGAAGGAATGGGTGACGTTTCGGGTCGAGACCCTTCTTCAGACTGGTTAGGGAAAAGGGGAACGAGAGATCTACATGATAATGTAGAGAGATAAGAACCACGAATGAAAGATGTGCAAAAAAAGTAACGATGATAAAGGAAACAGGCCATTGTTAGCTGTTTGTTGGGTGAAAACAAGAAGCTAGTGCGACTTGGGTGGGGGATGGATAGAGGGAATGCCGGAGTTACTTGAAGTTAGAGAAATCAATACAATACCATTGGGCTGAAAGCTCCCAAGCGAAATATGTGATGCTGTTCCTCCAATTTACGTTTAGCCTCATTCTGACAATGGAGGGGACCTTGGACAGAAAGATCAGTGTGGGAATGGGAAGGAGAATTAAAGTGTTTAGCAACCGGGAGATCAGGTAGGTTCAGGCAGACAGAGCAGTGAAAGTGAAACGATCGCCCAGTCTACGTTTGGTCTCGCCGATGTATAAGAGTCCACATGTTGAACAACAGATACAGTAGATGAAGTTGGAGGAGGTGCATGTAAACCTCTGCCTAACCTGAAAAGACTGTTGGGGGTCCCTGGACAGTCGAGGGAGGAGGCATGAATATTGATTTCTCTAACTTCAAGCATCCCCAGCATTCCCTCTCTCTCCATTTCTCCCCCACCCAAGTCGCACCAGATTCTCGTTTTCACCCAACAAACAGCTCACAATGGCCTGTTTCCTTTATCATCGTCTATATCTCTTGTTCCCCTTTTCCCTAACCAGTCTGAAGAAGGGCCTCGACCCGAAACGTCACCCTTCCTTCTCTCCAGGAATGCTGCCTGACCCGCTAAGTTACTCGAGCTTTTTGTGTCTGCAGTTCCTCCCTACACATACTGAAAATAAACGTAAAAATATATTTCAAATCGATGTAATTTAAAAAAAGGCAATATCCCATTTTTATGCCCTGTACAGTCACTTGAAATCATTGGCAAATGAAAAGGTGATTATTGTATTTAGTATGAGATCAGAATGGAAAATGAATGTTGGGAGGGAGAATAATTCACACGTCATTTTCTACATTCAAAACCATGCTACCCCACTTAAAGCTGTGATAGCTCAGAGAGTTGTGGCTTAGGCTGGGTAGAACAACAGAATGTCTGCAATGATTGTAACAGCTCTATGATAACTGAGACCGAGCCTGAACACGTCACAGAAGAAAAAGGTAAGCTCTCCCCCCCCCAAAAAAAATGGGCATCGAATGTTAGAAAAATGAATCTACTTGCTTAAACTTCCCTTCCACTATAAAGCTCACAATTTAGTTTCTGTAAGCTTATTGTCAATCTACTGACTGGATGGAGCTGTGGGCAATTTCAGCTTTTGACTCCAATACTAGATAGTCCACAAGCACAGTCTAGTAGGATTGATGGGAAAAGGCAGATTGGGAATCCAGCAGTGGACTCCCAAATCACTGAATTGCAAATAAAAAACAAAGCAAGAAGAAATAAAAACTAAAAATGGTACAACTCCACAGCAGGTCAGCAGCATGTGTGGGGAGAGAAGGTTGGACTAATGAAAAGACATCAACCAGAAATGTTGATTTAAAAAAAAATCACGATGCTGCTTGACCTGTTGAGTGGTTCCAGCAATTTGTTCTTTTGTCAGCATCTGCAGCTTTTTTTTGGAGTGAAGCAACAAACTTGTATTTACATTTTGTTTTAAAACTTCTTGTAAAGGACAATGAAATGGAAGATTCTCTTTAAAAACATTCTATAAAATGCTGCAATCATAACATTTTCATAAGTAACAAATCAGATTATCATGTGATATTACGTATGGTCATCTCTCTCCATCCCAAACCTTTGTTTGACTGCAATGGTAATTGTGATAGATCATAAAGAAACATTAAGCTGATTTTCCAGCATTACAAATACATTAAATACCCTTAATACTCAGTCCTTATTTCAAGTGAAATTTCTATCTTTTCTAGTATACTATTTTATCTGCACTGGTCATTTAACAGCACATTATTCTTTCTATCCAGAGATGCTGCCTGTCCTGCTGAGTTACTCCAGCATTTTGTGTCCACCTTCGGTTTAAACCAGCATCTGCATTTCCTTCCTACAACAATTATTTAAATTTAAGCCTGGTTTACAAATACAAGCATACTGATGGCACAAGACAGTCAACAGCATTCCTAGTTCTCCCAGTGGGACATGCACAATTTCAGATGTAGCCCAGGATTGTCGCACCATAAGCCTCAAAAATTACACTATTGCTAACTAGTGGTATACCACCGTGACTCTTTTCCCTACTAATGGCTAGCTCAGAAGACCACCATTGTTTTGCTTTTAAGCTTTTATCAATTAAAAAATACAGCTTACATCTTTAGAAATCCATTTAATATTACATTCAGTGGACTGTGAGCACCAAAGGCAAGTTTGGAATTTGGTGCTGAGCTAGTTATCACGTTGCTTACTGATATGGTATTTCCCTCAACACCACTGAAGATCCATGAATAGAAACACAAGGTTAAAAAGGTGACATATGATTTGCTGCATCTGCAGTTGTTGCAGGGTGCTGCCACCATTCTCACTCTGCTCATAAAGTAAATGTGAGAAATCTGCAGTACTTGCAGTCTTCACAAAGCCATTTATTAGGTGGGAGGTTAATACCTTTCCTTTTTGATTAGTTAGTTCAATTATGGCAAGGGGTAGAGAACAAGATGAAGCTTCAACTTTGTTTTCTGAATAGCAGACCACCTCAGTGACCCTAATTTCCAGTGTTGCTGCAATGTTCAAGGTTTGCAGGAATCAAGAGCATGTGCTCATCTATCAATTTAAAGCAAGTTGTAATGGAAAAAAATGTACAATGTAGAATAATTAAGTTGCCTTAAAGCACAGAGCCTTTCTCTTTTTTTGAGCATCGCTAAACTGCTCTGCAGTTAAAAAGGCTTTTCATGACAGCTCTATGATTAAAAAGCCTGTCAGCTCGCTCTTAAAAGAACAAAAGAAGAACGTTTACCTTGAGAATTTCTTTTTAGAATTTCCCCCAGATAAACTGGAGAATTAAAATAACACTAGGAACTTGACATTAGCAGTCTGAAAAGGAATGAGGAGGGAGAGAGATGAATTCAACGCCACAATAGTAAATATCAATGGGTAATATGATAAATGTTACTTCAAGGGGAAAAAGGAGCAGCACAATAATGGCAGTAGAAAAGTGACAATAATTAAAACATCAGAAACTTAGTTTAAAGTATTTTTACTTAATCAGCATAGTTTTGTGTCCTGAAACTGATTCCAGCCAAGTATCATTTTCCAAATTCTGTCACCATCAAACATGGCCAATTAGTTTCCATGCAGATAGTGTCAACAAATTGATTGGTATCACGTATTACCAAATAAATAAATAGTGCCTTGACTGCACATATAACTAAGTACTTAGTAAAGGCAACCAGGTGAAAGAATCGATAAATGACAACAATTCTGGATTGTGAACATTGTTTCAGTGAAGGGGAATTAATAAAGGACAAACAGGGGAATAAATAAAAGCAAGAAAATGCTTCATGGATACATCATTGAGAAAATGTTGCCATTATAAACAGTGACAATTACAAGGACAGAGAGACACTGATAACTCCAAGATTCAAGATTCAAGATAGCTTTATTTGTCATCCAATATTGGACGAAAACCTATCCTATTATGAAGATGATCAGTGAAAAGGATCAACTTTGGAAAATGCCACAGGCTGGAAATAGTTTAAAACAGTCAACAACTTCAACTTTTAGCAATTATACACAGCAAATAGTATTAAAAATTAAACATTAAAAAAATGTGCTTACCTTTGAGCCACGCTCATTAAATATAATTTCTACATCTATGATTTTACCAAATTGCTGCAGAGAAAATAAAATATGAATTTATTAGTACACATGTCAGTTCAAAATTCTGCTCTGAGTTCTATTTTGTATATTGGCTTAAAGAGCTGACTCCTACTGGAATAGATGTCAATATCAGATTTCTTTAAGTAACTTAAAAGATAAAGGAGTAGCCATATGGCTTCTCTTATCTCCTCTTCCATTCAATAAGATCATCGCAAATCTGATCATTACCCTAAAGTTCGCTTATCTGCCTGATGCCCATAACTTTCAATTACCTATAGTCCAAAGCTCTAACTTGGCCTTGACTATATTTAATGACTCACTGTTCAGCCTTTTTGAAAGATTTATTCAGCAAACTTTCATGGCTATATGACCCCAAGGGGCAAACCTGATCCTGCATCTTCTTCACAGACAGAGACTTTTAAGTGAAATTACTGGAAAGTGACCGGTCGGTGCCAGGGCCTCTCAGGGTACCAGGTTTAGCTTATTATTTCTACCAGAAACTATCCACCACTGCACAGATCAGAAGCTAAACCCATTGTGGAGTGAGTTGTGAATCAAACAATTTTGTAACATGCCCTTAATTCAACTGATTTAATCAGGTACAGGTTTTAATTCCTGAAAATCAATCCGCAACGAATATCATCCTGATGCTTGCCACTTCAACTCCTCATCCCACTCCCACTCTGACCTATTGCTTTGCAGTCTCCTTTAGTGGCATTGTGAGTCCCATGCAAGCTTGAGGAACAATAGCTCATTTTCCATCTGCACACATTGCAATCTTCTGGACTCAATATCGATTCTACAACTTCAAGTACCTTTATTTCTCAAATCTATTTCTGTCACCCATAATACCAGCTTGTTTTTACTCCCTTCCCATTTTTCTCTGAGTGTGGATCACGTGCCCAGCCAAACCTGCTGGGCTTGTCCTTATGCTCTGCATTTTCCAACTCCCACATTTTTTTTGTCCAGGTTAGTTTCTCTCCCTCTAACTGCTCCCATTCACCCACTGACCAGATAACCTTGTTTACAGCTTATCCCCAGGGTCATCCTGGTTTTACCCAATCAGAGTCATCCCTCTCCCCCACTGCAGTTTAACAAGCTTCATGTGTCTCTTTTTTGGTTCTGACGAAGGATCTCTGACCTGAAACATTGACGGGTTCTCTTTGCACAGATGGGAATAGATCCGTTTAGTATTTCCGGCATTTTTTGTTTTCATTATGGATTTTAATTAATCTCCAAGGTGAAACATTACTGCCTTCCTCTATTTCTGCTGCAGCAGGGACAAATTTTCCCTCAGATACCAAGGCAGCACAGGATACCAATTTATTTGGAATTTTCTAGGGCCAAAATTAAAACTTTAATTCATCCCATATTATTGATATAATTTGATGTCTAATGGGGGTGATAGCTTTATTCATAAGACTTTTTTCTTGCAGATTTCCAGCATTTACAGTATTCAGCATTCGAGAGGAAGCAAAATGGTTGAACACAAGATATAGAAAACACGAGTTTCCATCAGGATAGCTGCCTCTGATAAGTGGTCACACTGGTGTAAAACAGACTGAAAAGGTCTGAAGAAGGGTCCCAACCCGAAACTTCACACATCCTTTTTCTCCAGAGATACTACATGACCCGCTGTATTGCTGCAGCACTTTGTGCCCACCTCTGAAAAGATTCCTACTGAAATGGAGCAACTAAAAACTGGACCAGATACAAATTCAAATGATTCCTTCCAAATGCAATTCAAACCACACACGATGCTAATGAGCCACTGATTTGCTCAGATTTTGATACATGGATTTTACTAAACTGGCAGAAAGACCACTCAAAAACTGACATGAAAATATGTTAACTGACAATGGACTCTTGAACCTCTGGTCCCAAAAGTATAATTTCAATGTTTATGTTCAACTTATTTGGTCTTTCCTCTCTCTAAAAAACATCCTTCAGCTTACAGAAAGCTGTTCTTCCAACTCCGTTACTGCTTGGACTCTGCACCTTTTCATCCCACCATTGACAACACAGTTTCGCGCTACCAAGATTCCACACTCTATGATCTCCTTCAACTATCTTTCCATTGCTCATTTTTGTTTCTAAGATTCTCTTTAAAAAAGCTCTTTCACTAAGCTTTGTTAACATCCCCACTACATCTTTCTTTGCCCTGGTTATCTATTTTTTCCTCCTTTTCTGATTATGACTGTTAGCATTTTGTGACATTTTCATGCATTGAAAGTGCACGATACATGCAAATTATTGTTTTACACTGTCTCCACTTTGATTCAGATTCTCAGTGACTTGCATTCTGGTTCATGGGGTTCATGCTGCTAAATGTGGTTCCATTATTCCAGCAACAAACTTTTCATGGGTCTATGAATCTGCTGCCAGGCTAAGTAGTTAGATTAATAGGGCAACTCACTGCCACTGGCAATCCAGAATATAAATTCAAACATAGTAAATTAAAACTTACTCGAATGCACTTCAACTGCTGGAGGGAAAGATCAATTTTTTAAGACCATCTTACATGCCTCACTGAATCCTTTGATATTAAAGTTCATTGTTTGAAAACTGAGCATCAAATACAATTTCAATCTTGATGATATTGCTCAGCAATTTTTCATGTTCATCTCAAAACAGAAATTTAAAATCTAGTGGGATCATTCTAGTGAATCTTCCTTTCTCTCTAAAATAGACAGTTACTTTGTGTGGTAAGCTGGATACAGTATTCTCACCATGGCCTGATCAATTACCAGTATTTTAGACTGGAGAAGCTGGGGTTGTTATCAGAGCAACAAAATTAAAAGGGAGTTTTTATGTTATAACAGTTATTTTGCACTGTTGAATTTCAATTGCACAGAATTGGAAAGATATCTTCCAAATTCATTTCCATTTTTTCCCCTCTTATTTAGCTGTCCCATGAAGACTGCATCCCAAGCTCTAGAGATGAAATTTAAGTTATAAGGAAATAGACTTTTTATATTATTTCAATTCCCATTTTTTAAATCTTTCACCAAAATTCTTGCACCAAGCATTGCTCATGAATTCCTTTTCTGAGGAAATATATTTTTGTATGAAGCGCTTTGAATAGAGTTCCAGTAAAAGCTCATCCTTACCCCAAACATTTGCCTGAGGTCGGGATCACGGAATCGAAAGGGAATGTTGGAAACGTGAAGCCGTTTAGGTATGGGTTTGCTCTCGCTGCTCTCTGTGCTTTGTGTTTGTTGTTGTCCATCTGTCTGTGCTGCTTCATCTGTCTGCTGAAAGAATAGGAAAAAAGGAATAGCAGACAATTATGCTGATGAATATTTCAATTAAAACATTTCTGTTAATGCAGCAAATAATTATGGCTGCACAATTAAATATTTCTTATTTCCAAATTAACAATATTTGAGGTTTCAAAACTATCTTGAGCCAGTCAGGAACTACAAATTGGTATCTGGTTTATAACAGAGCCATTGAACACAGGTCTGTAGGTACATTTGTTTCTTCAAAAAATTCAGCACGTACAAATTCCCCCCTTCCTTTATGTTCTAAGAATGCTGACTCTTAACGGTGACATGTTTTACTCTCGCTGAACGCTTACAATACGAGGAGGGGAGCAATCCTGGGATATTGCTGTATTCGAGGTATTTCCACTTACTATATGAAACGTCTTGATTTTTAAACACGGAACTTTACCGTTTTACCTGAAGGAACCTCATTTGAATTTCCGTATAATTCTGTGCAGCCCACTGGAAGGATTCCATGCCTATCCTTGCTCACCTTCAAAAGGTTGGACAACACCCTATATTAAGTGCCTGCAATCAAGTGAAAACTGAACCATATTAACTAACCATTATTCATATGAAGCTTAACAAGATATTGGTGCTGCTGACCAATTCTAAACACCTGACTATTTCTAGCAAAAATAACAGGGTAGCTATTTTTCCATCACCTTTTCCCTCGTCCCTACTGAACCCCGACATCTGAGATGTGGACCTATAGCTGAGGTCAGTAAAGACAAGAATAAAATAAATTTACTGAATGGTCTAGTATTCAGCATAGTTCGTTGCTGTCATGTCAAGCCGTACATTTAACATAGCAAGGTAAAGATCAGCCCACCATAAATGCATCGTCTGTAATGCCAATCTAAACTAATTCTGGTCCAAATCCCTGCCTGTTCATGTATCTACCTAAATGCCTCTGAAACATTGCTATTAAATCTGCTACCACCTCCACAGTAAGTTAGAGCTGTACTGCATATTTAAAAGAGTATTGTCATGTAAATCATCTTTAAATTTTCCCTTCCCTTCCCTCTCCTCTCACCTAAACTTATTCCCTCTGGTAACACTTCCACCCAAACTCTTGAATAACTACCCTATTCAAGCCTCTCATCATTTTATCAGTTTGCTCCTCAGCCTCTGACACCCAAGAATCCAAGTTTATTCAGCCACTCGGTAAAGCTAATACACTCCTATTCAACTAACATCCTGGTAAACCTCTTGTGCATCCTCTCCAAAGCTTCCACATCCTTCCTTTAATAGGGCAATTAGAACTGCAGACAATACTCCAAATGTTGCCTAACTAAAGTTTTATATAGTTGCACAAAGCTTTCCTACTTTACCGGTTTGGTCCGAACGACGAAGAATGCACATGCCTTCTTTACCACCCTATACATGTGCTGTCACTTCCCATGTTTCATCATATCAAGGTACCATAACCTGGTGAAATTTGCATTGGCCAAGGCTCCTTAAAGGCACACCATACACACTCACAAACAAAAAGTATTTAACAACATGAATACATTGGGTCAATACATGCATGCACACAACTCCATTTAAGAAGAAATTAAATTATTTCCAAAGCAGCAATCAAATTTTTAACCAACATAATTACTGGGATCAGCTCGAAATTGGCTGGGAGTTACCAAGGTTATCACTGAAAAGGTGATACCCAAATGTGCTTAGATTTAGTTTAGTTTGGAAGAGTGGTATGAAGTACACAGGATGTAAAGACATAATAATGATAGGTCTAGAGGATTAGCAACAGTGACATCACAGACAATGCAAAAGAGGAACCTGTCAATCCCACTGGTATTTCTTTCTCCAAATCCTTAGTTGCAATTTTATTTCCATTCTTGCTCAACTGAATGTCACCAAACAGATGAACTGTGTATGTAACTATAGAGCACCAGCAACCCCACAGGTGTGAAAGATTAACACACACTTTCCTGGGCTCAGCTGCTTTCTGATGACACATTTACGAGTGTCATTGTGCTGATAAGAAAAGCAAAGTTAATTCATAATCCTGCCACACAGTAGCATCCCTTTCAAACTCTAACCTCAAATAGTTAAAAAGTATTTGAATAACAAAGCTACATCACTTTTCTTCAGTACGTGGCACTTGTAGAATCAGTTTATTGTGGAAATTGATTTTGTTCCAAGTTTCCCCAAAAATATGAATACTGTATAACGGCAGATCTATCTCTAGAATACAACATATGGCCAGTGAAGGTTTCCAACTACATTTTAATAAAATCCTTCTACACTGCCGAGAATATTACCTACCAAATATCACCAGTTAGCAAATAAGCAGCTTTGAAACAAAAACAAATGCATGTTTAGAAATGTTTCACTGCTACAAAAATTCAGATATTTTTCTGGAATTATATTCCAATGGTGAACATAGATTATTTGGGAGACTACTGCTGGTAGAACTAACAATCTCCAATTTAAAAATGAATATTCTGTTGAGCCTAGGCAATAAAATGTTTAGAATATTGTGTTCAGTTCTGGGCACCATGTCATAGGAAAGATATTGTCAAGCTTGAAAGCGTTCAGAAAATATTTACAAGGATGTTGCCAGGACTAGAGGATGTGAGCTGTAGGGAGAGGTTGAGTAGGCTGGGTCTCTATTCCATGGAGCGCAGGAGGATGAGGGGAGATCTTATAGAGATATACAAAATCATGAGAGGAATAGATCGGGTAGATGCACAGAGTCTTTTGCCCAGAGTACAGGAATCGAGGACCAGAGGACATAGGTTCAGGGTGAAGGGGAAAAGATTTAATAGGAATCCGAGGGGTGCACACAAGCTGCCAGAGGAGATAGTTGAGGCTGGGACTATCCTATCCCATCCCAACAGTTAGACGGGTACATGGATAGGACAGGTTTGGAGGGATATGGACCAAGCGCAGGCAAGTGGGACTAGTGTAGCTGGGACATTGTTGGCAGTGTGGGCGAGTTGGGCCGAAGGGCCTGTTTCCACACTGCATGACTCTATGACTATGAAAAGCTGAAAATGCTCAGAACTATGAAACAGCAAGCGAATCAGAAAGGATGTTGATTGGGTAGAGTGTTTGGATATTGGAGAGTGTACAACTACAGTCCTCCAGGGTTGCTAAGGCAACTGTTTCCTACTTTATTTCATTACCAAATGCTGCATCTTAAGGAGAGAAAAACGAAGGAAAGGCAGTTTTGAAATAGGTTTTCTGTGCAGTCTCCTGTGAACAGCTGTCCAGAATCATCAGCACTAGAGTTTAGGGTGAAAGGACAGAACATGAACTGGTTTGACAGCTGTGCGAGCCATCAACAGTCAACAGTGGGGCTTCTCAGTACACTGTTAGTCAAAGACCCTTTCAAACAGGCACAGCAACTGTTTCAACATTTCCATCAACCTGGCTGATAAAAGCAGGGGAGGGAGTATGGTAGCAAAATGAGTGAGCTCCAGTAAAATTACATTTTAATTTTTTTAAATTATATTTTCATTTCAAGTTATCTGCAGATTGCTGCATATATGTGGCCACCTAGAAAATCATATGAGAATTCTAAATACACAATCTAATTAGTCAATACATTTACCCAGTTTAGTCAACAGGCCAATAAGTTTAAATGCTTTTGTAAAAGATACATTTTGAATGCTCATTTATGGACATATTTCATGGTGGATAATCAAATCTAGAACAAACCCACAATATTAAATATTTGTACCCGAGTGGAGTCTGGAAATCACAGTTAAAAATGGAAGGAGCAAAAAAAAAAAAAAAAACCTACAGATCATCTCACTAGTTAATGTTCTGGTCAGTAGTGTTTATCTACACTGAGGCCATCAATTACTGTACATGAGAGCTGTAATATTCCCTGTTAGAGAATTCACTGCATTGCAATAATTCGCGGGACTACTCTGTGAATTTATCTGTTGTTTTTCTAATATGTCGACAGCTAAAAAGCTCAAGGCAATAATACTTTGTGATAAATTTAGTTGTAATTCATGTCAGTTAATTATGAGTTATCATGGGCAGCAAGCTGGAACAGCAATTAATATGACTGCCGGCCAGCTCCCGGAACACGGGTTCGATTCTGACCTTGGGTGCTATCTGTGCAGTTTCTCTGTGCCTCATGGGTTTTCCCTGGGTGCTTCCATTTTCTCCCAAATCCTAAAGATTTACCAGAAGGTCAATTGGCTTTTATAAATTAACCCATGTGGGTTGATATTAAAATAAACGAATCAAAGGGCTGTTGATTGTTATGTATGCAACAGAGTTCATTGCAAGGGGACTGGGAAAAGAGGGGGAATGAAATTACATTTTGTTTCCTTTCCCTTGTGTGTTTGGCGAAGGGACTTCCAGATCACCACTTTACTATTTCTTAGTGCTTCCGAACATGAATAAATGGCACAGAAAGTGAAAAAAGTTATATACAAATACATTTTCAATGTTTAAATTATTCGAGTGTAAGCAGATGTAAAGAATTAGATACTGTAGTGGAGTACCTCATTTGGGTGCAAACTACTTTCATTTAATTATGAGAGCTTGATCCCACCAAGTATAAACTGTACCCTGGCTTTTTGTAATATAATCTTTCCAATTTTTATAACAGGGATTTCAGTTTAAAAATAACGGACCTTTGAACTAATGGCTGGGTTCCCCATGACTGCAAATGCCTAGTAGGAAATGGCAGCAAATATCAGCAGATTTACATCGGTTATCTTATAACCAGTAAATCTTTCATTAGCAGGGGTTTTTCTGCCACCAACAGAAAAGTTATACAGGTTCCTTTGGCAGGAACAAAATTTATTTTTTATTTTTAGTTAGCTATACATAAGGGAATTCATACAAAAAGAATGCACTTTTATCAAAACTGGTCTTCCCATTAATAGTACATTTGCTTTAAATTCTTCTTCATGAACTCCAAACATACAAATTCTGGGCTATTGTCTCCATATATGATAAAGGGTTAGCTGGAATTAGGCAATTATGAGGTTATTTTTTATAAATTATATACATATATGTCATGGCTGTCCATTTGTAAAACAAGCATACCATATATTTGATTCTTGCTGTGGCTATAATATAACTTTCTGTTGATATTAAAATAACGATATATAAAATTGAACTTTTTTTGCAATTTATCACCGTGTAGGATGAAGACTAAAGCCTAGATTTTAACTTACTGTGGCGGTTCCAGATACAGGCTGCACATTGGCAATTGTGCCACTCTGTTCCCCAAGGGTCTGACTGGATGCGTAGATACTCAGACTAAGATCTGGGACTGGCGTCTGACCTGTGTAGTCCTGAGTGTGTGGAACAGTGTATTCTGTTGGAATTCCATTCTGTGGAGGAGGAGGAGGAGGGGGGGGAGGGAATGGAACTGTAGCATACGGCTGTACCATAGCGTCTGGAGTGGCTGCTGGCTCCTGGCTACCCTGAAGAAAGATGAATGAAAAATGACATTTGAGGAACGTTTCTTATGACATACTTGGACAGGGCATAAATGTGAAGCATTCAATGACCTGACTGATATGAACACATTCAAGACATTAACAACAATTCTGCAAGATTTGTTCCCTCTAGATATCTGCAGCATTATGTCTGCTCATTTATAAGACCTGAATTTTTTTTATAGAAAAAATTGAAATATTAGAAATAATGACTTGTTCCCTGTAAAGCCAAAGGCAAAAACTGCAAATTCTGACCATCTACATTGCTACTGGAAAATATCAGAAATACTGAATCTAAGAAGGGAATTGACAGGATTACGCCAAGAGGACATTAGTAATTAAGCCTTAGAAACCTTAACCTGGTTTCTTAATGACTTTTCTAAATGCTGGCAAACATTGCATCCTGAGTATTTTCTATTGATTCAGAACGTAATCCAAAGATTTAGATTAGCAATATTATAGAGCACCTTTTATGGGACTAAAAACTGACTTTGAAAATCAATCCATTTTCAAGTCTCTGGTTTTGAAAAGGAGAAGGGGAAATAGCAAAAGTATCATTCAACTGTCTGGCATGCATTTCAGATTGACAGATACATGAATGCTGCTTTTAATAATGACCCTTTGATTATACTCCACTTGCACACATTAGAGGTGTACAAAGCAATGTAGGTAATTGAAGTTCACCAGCCTCATTGCTCATTAATGTCTTTCAAATGCCAGTATCATATCAGACTGAATGACCAATACCTATGGAATAATTGCATACAACATACACGAGTACAATATTTTGCATGGAAAATGTGCAACAAAGCAGTGGTTTTTGAATCCCTGCGTTGGATCCCTGCAAATATTAGTCCATTTCCCGATGACTAACAGCTGAAAAAATACGCAAACATTTCCAGAAGTTTCCTATATCTGACATATGGCAATGGTGAAAATATTATAGCTATAATAATACAATTCATCATCTATCATGTGACATTATATATCTATAAGCCAGAACAATTTAACAGCAACGTTTTTTCCCCCATAATATTGGATAGTTCTTCCAACATGGGAATGCAACTGAATATTCTCTAAAGGAAAAAGTCTGCTCACATTTGGCAGACCTCAGTGGGTAAACAGTGTTCATCCATAATACAGCTTGAAATAATTGAATGGTTAGAAAAGCAAGGAATAATCAGCTTAGATGGAAAAAGAAGCCGGCATATATAATTTAACTGAAGTTATTGATGAAATAAAAGAAAATAGAGGATATGAATGCTATAAATAAAATTATGAAATATTTGTTCAATGTAGAGAAAACTAAAGTATAACAATTTGGGATAAATAACAGCGAAATTATGTACACTCAAAAAAGCAACGAGGTGATCCAAAAACAGAAATTCCCGAATTTTTTAAAGTGGGAATACACTTATGCAACAATTTTAAAAAAGGGACTTATGGGGTTTTACACATAGACATGGATGCAAATTATTATCTAGGCCTCAGCTACTGTCCTTGAGGCAGAACTTGCAAAAATATTATAGAAGAGGTGCAATAAAAATGAACTAAAACGAAAGACCGTGTAACTTTAAATTCATCATAATTTGTTATCTATATTATGACTAATAGGCTCTGGTCTGCCGTAACCTTATGAACAGGTGTTGTACATTGGCAGTCTTTGAGTCTCTGGATACTACTCAGACAAAAATTATGATTGCAGCTAAGATGTCTCACTTCTCTAATTTTAAAATGCAACCATCAGGATTTGATGACATTTGCACATATAGTTTTACACACCCTATTTTTACCCACAACTACATTATTCTACGTTTTTCTCTTATTGAACTTCTTCCTCCCTGCTAGTATTCTCCATTACACAACGATTATTCAATAAGCTCATCTTTCAATTAGATTTCCTTTTCATTCCCAATTACCTCTAAGTTTCATCCTTCCCTTTTACCTGGTATTTATTAACCACTTTACTATTTGCCTTTGTAACTGCTCATCTTTGAGACATTTCTTAGAATTTTAGTTTTTGGTTTTTGCACTTTAAAAAAAGGCATTTAACCTTAGTGTTCATAACTTAGATTTTTCATTCTTCTTGTCACAAACAAGCCGTGGCCAACAAGGGAAGATGAAAATAGTATTCAAACAAAAGGATGTTGGCAAAAAGGACACAAGAAAATAGGAGCAGGAGTAGGCCACTTTGTCGATTAATTATGGCCCACCATCCTAAATGATCAGTGTTGACCTATGCAGTCCTCAATTCCTTTTCTGTGCCAGTTCCCCATAATTTTGATTTTATCTATTTCTACCTTAAATATCTAATGACTAGCTCTCCTCCACCCTTGGGGCAAAGAATTGCAGAGAAGAAATTTCTATGCACCGCAGTTTAAGATTACTGACTCCTTAGGTTGTAGTTTGCTCATGACTCTCCCAGTAATGTAAATATCTCAACATATACCTTGCCAAAGCCCCCTAGGACCTTAAACATTTGAATAAAATCACCCCTCATTCTTCTAAACCAAGGATTACAAGCCTGACAGTCTAGCCAGTCTTGATTGACAATGGTCTCATCCCAGGAATTAATCTGGTGAATTTATTTTGGACTACCTCCAATCCTGCTCTATTACTATTTTTTTATGTAATGAGATTAAAATTGAATGCAGTATTTAAGGTATACCCTCACCATTGCCTCTACAAATGTAACGAAACCTCCTTATTCTTAAACTTCAACCTCTCTGCAGAAAAGCCCAACACGCTGTTTGTCTGCCTAACTAGTTATTGGACCAGGCTGCTAACTTTTTAATGCATGCACTAGAATATCTACATCATTTAATGAATGAAAAATTTAAGAATTCAAAGACTAACAAAAAAATCAAGAAACATAAAAAGTCTCATTGTTAGATTTTTTTTAACATAGATCTCCTACAGATTGAATTGGAAAAGAAAATACTGCAAAGTAAGGAAATTGAAGAGAAATTAAATAAATATTTTGTCTTTGCTTTCACAGAAGGCGGAATCTCTTATAAATAGCGGCCAACTCGACTGGAGTCAATGGGAAGCTGAGAGAAATTATCAATATAGGCAGTCACCAGATTACAACATGGTTCATTTCCTGATTAGTACGGGTGGAGGGGTTATGGGGAGAAGGCGGGAGAAGGGGGTTGTGGGGAGAGATAGATCAGCCATGATTGAATGATGGAGTAGACTTGATGGGCCGAATGGCTTAATTCTGCTCCTATCACTTATGAACTGTTCTTAATTTAAGATATTTTAAAGACGGAACTGAACAAAAACAATTCAAAAAGAAAGGATCATAGAGACAGCAGGTACAGGGGAATGAGCAGGTGCCTCATTGACTCGGTAAGGGAAACTCCTCAACACTCTCAGCTCTGGTTGGCTCTACCCACCCCCCAATTGTTGTAGCTCGGGTGAATGGGTGGTGGGAAGAGAAGGCATGCGGAAATGCCTCGTTCCAACCCAGCCGAAAATGCCCAGAGCCCTGCAGCAACGGACACATCCATCCTGCCAGTCTGCCAAACAATGTATGTTTAGAGCGTGGTCCATTCACGTTTGTAACTCAGGGAAGATCTGTAGTAAAACTAGCAGGACTGTAAGCCAATAAATCCCTAGGAGCTGACGACGCACATCTGAAGATGGATACCATGGAGATAATGGATGCAGTGGATCCAAAATCCCATTTATTCTGAACGATCCCCACAGATTGCAAAGTGGTATATCTAACCCTCACTACTTAAAGAGGGAGCAAGTCGTCTGTAGCTGGGAAAACAGTAGGAATTATTATGTAGTGCATTCATGGCATACAAGAAAACATTAATAGGATAGGGAGTAGTTAACTAGGTTTCACAGAATCACATTGGACAAATCTTTGAGCTTTTTAAACAGTGCACATTGTATATTTGGACTTTTAGAAGGTCATTGTTAAATGGCTATAGATTTTAGTGTCCAAAATTCAAGCACATGGGATTCTGAATAATAAACTAGTATGGATTGAGGAATGTTTAGCTAGTAAAAACAAGGAATATACACCATTGTTGGATTAAGCAGCTACCAATTTAACCAAGTTCACAAAGTTGTAAATCATTTTGTGGCTGGATGGGTTACAAATAGAGACATTGCAGCAAGTTTTACACAACATTAAAGAATTGCACGTTCACTGACCTCACTGCATCAGCCACCTAATTGGAGGTGTGGCAGGTTGTGAAACTCAGTTAGGACAACAAACAAAATCAGATTTCTCATAAAACAGTTGATTTAAGGGGCAGAGGAAAAATAGCTACAACTTTCCCTATTAAAAACAGGGCAAGAAAATGCAGTGATTAGAGGGCAGTTAAGAAAACACAGGGTTAAGAAAACACAGTGATTAGAGGACAGTTAAATATAATAACAAGGAACTGCAGATGCTAGTTTACCAAAGAAAGAAACAAAATGCTGGAGTAACACAGCAGATCAGGCAGCATCTCTGGAAAACATGAATAGGCAACCTTTCAGGTCGGAAAAGAGTTTGAAGAAGGGATCCAACTCCAAATGTCACCAGTCCACATTCTCCAAAAATGCTGCCTGACCTGCTGAGTTACTCCAGCATTTTGTGTGTTATTTAATTAAATACAAATTATGCACATTATAAATCTGCCATTTGTCATAGTGCAATCCCCAAGGTAAATAGAGAAATTTACTGTCATCTCTTTAGGTTTACACCAAGTCTCTATTGGTGTCAATACCATCGTGGCTTACTTTTTTTGGGGAGTTACCTGTAATAATTTCTGTCTCTGGTGGCAGCTGTTTTTATGAGATTTCGACCAGTTATGAAAAGAAAAAAAATAGTAATAGACAGTCAGAAGTGAGTGATGTTTCCAAACTCTGAAACTCCATTCAACTTTAGCGTTATAATTAGCAGAGTCATCCTTAACGAGAGATCAATTCTTTCTCCCTTAGTGTCCTGGGGAGAAAGATGGAAATGAACGCAACTTGACACAAAGAATACCATGCCAAAATCGTCGCCATGTTAAGTGTATTAAGCGGAACAAAAAAAAAATACTGACCAGCTCTCCTTAATCAAATCTATATCTTTCTTAAAATTGTACTTTTTTTTCATTTTTGCGGGAAGGAATTGCATGTGTGTTGTGGCCCCCTTACTTAGAATTTAGAGGTATAACACGGAAATAGGCCCTTAGGCCCACTGTTCAGGCTTATCATTGATCACCTGTTCATACTTATGCTATGTTATCCCACTTTCATATCCGAACTCTACACAGACAGCACCCAACCTCAGGATCAAACCCGGGTCCCTGGCGCTGTGAATCTGCAGCTCTACCAACTGCACCACTGTGCTGACATAACTTGAAAACAGAGCTGGCTTGCTATTTTATTAAAAAATGTAGAGAATGTTCTAATGTTCAAACTATTGTCTTTCACGCATTATTTCTTCATATCCTATTTGGAAATATTTCTCAGCAAAGAAAATCAAAATGAGTTAATTCTCTAATTTACTGGTTTGAAGGGAGTGTTAAATGGGTGTTCAGATAATTCATTGACTGTGAAAAATTTGGTGAAGTCGAAAGGTACTATACTGTATAAATCGCAACTTTTTTCCCCTTATTCTTCTTACTATTTCGATGAGCAATTATTTCACCCAACTGCACCCAACGTTCCATCCCAAATGTAAAAAAAGCTATACCAATACAACCTTTTATAAATAGGTTGTCAACCCAAAACCTGAAAATCAGCAGTTCAATGTGGTGTAGACCAGGGACTCTGCCCTTTTCCCACAGGATTACCCAGTTTCCCTCCAGACGACTAAATGTGGTGAACAGTTTAAGGGAAGCAGCATTGTGACAGATGCCTACTGATGCACAGCAGAGTTCTAATGTCAAATCTCAAAATAACCATTTCAAATTTGAAAAATAGGTTCAAAGCATATCTTATCATCATCTGCCTGCATTTGTGCGTAGATCTTTGGCGGCAAACTCAGAAACCTACTCTAAATTCACCTAGCGCAATATAAATGTTAAATTTAGCAGAGAAACGTAGAGATCGTTTTCATTTACAAATATTACAAAAGAACAAGGCCTTGAAATGATTTTATTGTTGCCATCTACAACACTAATAAAAATATTAATAATAAATGTGTTGTTTTTCTGAGAGTGAATGTCTGAACAGTACAAGTGACAGGTACTCAATAAATGAGTAATGCAGAAATTTCATTAGCATTTCACAATTCACTTTTAATATAATCAACGGATGGTCATCTGGCTTTTCAGGCTTCAGGGTACTTAGGGCAATTTAACTATTGACCATCTTAAATTAACTGCCTTGATTGGTTGGTGGGGGAGGGGGAGAATAGATAAGGTAGCTGAGAGCTTTGTGCCACAAGAGGCATAAAACTTGCTCATTAAGGCACAATGGGAGAGCAAAATATCTTATTTACAATTTAAATTGAAATTCAAATTTAAATATCATTTGGAGTTAATGCATCAAACACTCTTTAAATATCTTGTGTCGATTATTTTTATTGCAGTGGTTTTTATTCCTATTAATATATTGGGGTGAACAAGCAGTATCTGGATTTAGTTCCAAGCTTTACTATCCATATAACTTCATCTCAATTGATAGGTGGTTACTGGTGCTGATTCCAACTCAGGAGATTCCAAAGTGATAATTCCATTGGTCAGCTGAAACTCACTCACTGGAATTTTAACTTAATTGGGACAGAATTTTAACTTAATTGATGCCATAATTCTCTGAAAATTAAAAAAATATGGTTTAATGTTCTTACATTTCACAGAAATCAAAGTGAAAATAAAACATTTGGTGCATATGGAGTTAACTAAATAAAAAACTTCATCAGTAACACTAAAGAAATTCACAGCATTTGCCAAAGGCAGTCACTAATGAAAAACACATTTCAGCATGCGTCATGCAGAACTTTCCACTGCTGCAGTATTCACTTCCAAGATGTCTGGAGCACTCATTACTAAAATGCTAAATCTTTTTTGCACAAAATTTAATCTTAGGGATGTTGGCTTCTTTGTAATGAAAGTTTTTATTTATAAATGTTAGTGCCAATTGTGTCCAAGGAGGATTGGTTGAATATACCTTACCTTTCCCTCCTGACGATGATCCTAGACATTATTAAACTTATCATTTTGTACCAGTATGTGGGTGGCAGCAAACTACTATTACAACCAAGTTATTGCAGCAATCCTGTGACATAATTACTTATTATTAAGAATAGATTTTACTGCAAAAGAAATTGCTTCATATGTACCACGGCAAATACGTTTTCCAGGGATACACAATTCCTAATTAATGTACTTTAATAAGAACACCTGGACTCCACAGTAAAAAAGTGGAATAAAAAAAAAAATACGAGAGAGATATATTCATCCGAGCACATGGTGCCCCCAGTCAGATCTTTGCTATATTCATACACAAGACCATCCATCACCACTGTTCCCAGAAAAGTATTAATCAGTTTAAAACAAATGTTAATTCTTGCTTGTAAGGTCCCTCATTATGCATTGGCCACAAGCACAAGAGCCGCAGTCACACCCTGGCCTCGGGGCTATCCTCTATGAATTATTTGTTAGCAGTCTAAGGCTTTCTTTCATGCCTTCAAGTCAGGGGGTATGGGGAGAAGGCAGGAACGGGGTACTGATTGAGAATGATCAGCCATGATCACATTGAATGGCGGTGCTGGCTCGAAGGGCCTACTCCTGCACCTATTGCCTATAAACTATTTCACCTAGAATGAATTTAGTTTATTTACGAAATAATCATTAAACCTCAGATCGTGCAGAGTGGGAGATGTAGAGCTACATCTTTCTAATAGACTTGCTACCCATAGCCGGGATCATTAATTCAGACTAGGATATAATCTTTCAGACTGGCAACCTAATATTTTCACTTAAGTGGGTATTTTTCATAGATGAATCGGCATTATACAGGCTAACACTGAATTGGATGGCAAAGTCCAAAGTGGCCAATTCCAATTCTGTCAAAACACTGGTCAATGTACTCCAATGCAAATTGCTGGATAATAATCAGGAGAGGTTCTGTTTCAGCCAGAAATAAAATCAGTTAAAGCACTCTGCAAGCTCCGAGGAACACTGGCGATAATTGCAGCACCTAGAAAACTCCGGAGAACAATGAGGTCAATTGTAGACTATTGCAAATACCAAGGAACTAAGTAGTCAATTATAGTGCATGCAAATACCAGGCAACATTCAGGTTGACTGCACACTTTAAGGAACACCAGTCAACTATAGCACATGGTAACCTCATCGCAGACCAAGAAGCTTGCAAGATTGCATGACTGATGAATCATACAGTTCGTTCCCATTATTTTTTTCCAAGTTTCCAGAAGAATATTTAATGTTTAGCTTTCTTAACTCAAATTTTTCCAGAGTGGGAGCATCACAAGTATGCTAGAATACTATTATATTTTAGAAATCAAAGATTATCCTATATTTTTTATGATCACATTGCCTTGATGGATTCAGTTCAGACCTTCTCACCTAATTAGCATATGCATTCAACTAATCAAAAATCAATGATCAAAAAAATCCTGGATAGAACTTGATGGGTCACCTCACTTCCAATAACTGCCTTTGGTTTCAAGAGACAAGCTACCAATAATTTATTAAAACTAGGAGTCAGACCCATTTGTTCCAGATCATGAAAATGTAATGCATTTTCATCAATTGCTCTCCACCTTTCAGTGAGGTTGCGGTTTGTCCTATCTTATTAGAACTCATAGTATTTTCCCCAGAGTATAAAATGCGAAATTTATCGTACAGCAGCATTTTCTTTCTTTGGGTTTCACAAGGTTCATCATATTTAGACCTATTTTCTACTGGGAATTTCAGATTTTTATAGTGTCACAATGACACTAAGTACTTGCACACTCATTTCGATCAGAGCAACCACTATCTTGTAATTCATTTATGCTGTATAATAGAATGTAACCTTGAGCATTTAGAGGCGGCAACTATGTTTGGTGAATTCACCCCATTCAGAATGCCAGACAATCTAATCAGAAACGAGCAGACTGCAAAGGTCCAATCTTCATGTCTCACCACCCTGTCAAGCAACTCCACTTTAATTATTTTAGTTTCTTCCACAGAAAAGGAAATCGGAAAAGTTAATTTAAAAAATGTATTTAAGAATAAATCTTTCTAACAAAGGTTTGTCCGATCAGCAATTCAAATTTAAATTATGTAAATGTTGCCCTGTTTTTTGAAGTTCTGACGAGTTGGCTATGCCGAGTGCTGTTTGCCAGGCTATCATTTACTCTGAGCCTTCTCCTTCATGCTGTTGATCTTCAAGGGAATGGTTTAGAGTAAATAACAGCAGGGGCCGCAATTTGATCCTAGTATCTCAGCAGCACAATGCAGAATTAGCTACACCACTGAGCCATCTTCATTTAAGAGGCTTTACAAGACCAATAATTGTTCCTGGAAGTGTAGAGGCTGAAACATTCAAATAAAGAACTGATTACAATTTCTCAGGCAATTAAAGATTCAAATCCAAACCACATATTCAGTAAATAAAGAATCTGTTACCAATGTAAATACAAGGCATTTTTGCAAGGTAATTATTTTTGTCCATGCACCTGAATTAGAAGGGCCACTCAGTTTATTGAAAATGTAACCAAAGAGGTTAATTTCAACTGGATGAAAAAGAAAAAACAGCCATAAACCATTCCACTCTCCCTATCTGAATCTCTCCACAAAAAACATTTATGTTTCCAGCATCCCTGAGGTTCAGGCAAAGTTGGACGATATTTTATTCAGACACAAGTAGTCTAGGGTAGACTTGCTCCACTGGGACTGTTAACACTGCTGCTATACGCATCTAGAAAAAGCTTTTGAAACAAATGCACAACACATATCGAGATTTGCAGCACACTTTTGAATAAGTCAACTGGGAATATGCAGACACCCTCAAACATTCTTTTAACATGTCATCTTAATTTAACACCCCCCGTAGTTCCACCCCAATCCAGAGGTCTACCGTTAATTTGCTAGCAGACCAGGAGGATGGCCCTAGTCTGTAACCATAATTTACAATCATCAAAAGACTATTTCACCCAATCGCCTCAGAAGCTGACAGAGCTTTGCACTAACCAGTTTGGGGTGCAGATTATGAAACAGACCTTAAAATGGAAAACTCAAAAGAGAGACATTCCATGTCCTCAACACTCAAGTTTAAAGCTTATGTCAGATGGTAAAAAATAATAAACTTGTTTATCTAATATTTATGCACCCGAATTCTCATGCAACTGTCAGCATTTCTAAGAATATTAAGCAATTTCAGATTTTTTAAAAAAATGCAAAATAAGCTTGAAAGGATATTTTAGTTTATTTACATTTCTACACAAGACAGTCATAGGCAACATTCTCTTTGGAGATTTGGCACTATATGTAATGGTGAGTACAGTCATTCTTTTGACTTATTTTTACTGTATTTTAGCCTTAAAGAACTGCAGTGCAAAACATTGTTATTTAAAAGAATAAAGAAATTAAATATAAATTGGCAAATTATTTACACGTTTTTTGCAATTCTCATGTAACAGGCATCCTATTCTTGCCTCATTCCCCATGGATGTTGGATGACGAGAAGTATACTGTACAAGTAATTGTTTTGACAACATTGCCCAATGGAAACCTACAATTCCATCAGAATCGCAGAAATTTGAAAAGGACAGGAGCTGATGGTTTAAAAACAAAAGTAGATTGGAAATTTAAACTGGATCCAATGAATTTTGTGCTCTTGCCTGATCTTTTATCATGTTAAAATGAAATGAAGGGTGAATGTTGAAAACAGTGCGTTAAATTATGAGAAAGCTGTGCTAACACTGGCTAGTCCACCCCACTGTAAATTTGACTGGAGTTTGTCCTGAAAGGTAAACAATTTATGTTTGTATTGTGACATTATTCATGTACTGGCCAGCCCAGGTTAACACAAAGTCAAATATCAAATTTCTTGTCCATCAAGTGAAGCAACCAGTACATTAGGTTCTTTTTTTCTACAAAAACCAATATTCCTAATATAGTGTTAAACATACATTTCTCGGACTTATTCTAGGGTTGTTGCTTCTGAATCAGGAGTTTATTAGTTAAAGTTTCACCTGAGAGTCTGGAACATGAACATCTGGGGTGACACCCTTATGCAATACTGAGTGATACTATCAGTGTAATATGTGAAACTGCACTCAGGTGGGAACAAGAAATCCCATGGTACCATTTAGAAAAAGACCAGGTCTTGCCTCTGACCAAGTGACCATTAATCATCACTTGTGAACAGACTGCCCAATCTTTACCACATGATGTTTGTATGAACTTCTGATACATAAACCTGATGTAACGTTACCTCCTGCATAACAGTGACCACATTACATTAAGTATTCCATTCATTACCATGGTCTTTTGGATATCCTGTCAGACATACTGTAGAGATTGCATGCATCACTAGGTTTAGTTATGAAAATTTATCTGGAAACCAGATTTCTTACATTCAGAGGTCCTTCCCAGAAAATATTGGCATGCCTTTATTGTCCACAAAATAAATCGACTAGAATGTAAATTGAATCAAGATACACCATTAAAATTTAAATATTTAAAGCGTACCCTTGGCTTTTGTATGTAATTGACAAGGCAATGACCCTCTTTCCCTTCACCCCGTTCCCGTCCACCTGCTTTACATTTCACTCCTCCTCTTTCCTTATCTGACACCATTTTGTTTCCTTTTCACCAGCCACTGATCACTCACCTTCACCTGCGTCTACCCATCACTTGCCACACCCACACCTTTCTTTTCCAGCTTTACTCCCCCTACTCCATCAGCCTGAAAAAGGGTCTTGAACTGAAACGTCAACTGTCCATTTCCCTCCTAGATGATGCCTGACCAGCTAAGTTTCTCCAGCAGTTTGATTTTTGCTCCTATTCAATGCTGTTACACCAAAAATTCAACCAAGTGCCAGGGAATGAGAATCACATACAGGATAGATGGGGTATGGGTACTAAACCGGCTTTCCTAATAGACTATCAGTGGTCCCTAATTCAATTTCATGATGTGGTGAAATTCAAAGGATACTAGTCCAGTATCTCATCCACTCGACAAAGATAATCTATTGAGGAAAAAAGTCTGTCCTTACTCTTCAAACAAATATAATTCAAAGTGATACAAGATACAGATAACATTTTGGCTCAGGGCCCTTCTTCAGACTGGTTAAAATAATCATAAATCACTTCTTCAAGGAGGTTATCTTCTATTAACACCTAGGAAACAATTCAACTTTGATTCTATGCATCTGAACATCAATGATCATTTCCTCAACATTTGACACCATTCTGATATCATTACTGGAATTTCTTCAGGACTGTTCTAAACACCAGTCTTTTATTAAAAAGATAAATAGGACTGTGTTTGCCTTTCATTAGATCTCTAAATTAATTCCAATTAAACCAGTGTAGATGATCAGCCACTCTTCAAAGCAATGAACAACTAAGCATCCATTGCTCATTGAGCAGAACATTGCAAAGATTCACAAATCATGATAAAATGTGTTATTTTGATCTTGTGGATATAGCAGAGATTATGTTCTCCCAAGTTTTATATTCAGCAGCTGGGAGAAGAGTTTTCTGGCATCAATCTCATCAATGCTTTTTAAATCTTGTATATTCAATACCTCGCATTCCTGGAAACTTCAATAAATAAACGTCAGGTCAGCTCTCTTTCTTCAGAGGACAACCTTCCGTCAAGTGCATCTATAAGGCATGCCGTTGTAAATTTCTTTACACAGACACCAATCAATTCTCACCAAAATCCTGCAGAATTTCAACATGGCTTTCTTAGGTTTGGACCCCATAGCCTTATAACAAAAGCTTGCCTTACCTGCATGTTTTGCTGTCTTATGAACCAACATCTCAAGATCTTTGACATTTATTCATTTCTCACCATTGAAAATGTATACTTTTTTCCATTCAACTAAAGCACATCACAGTTTCCGATATTATTCTCCCTCTTATCCGCTCACTTGTCTTTATTGCTTACAGACTCTCTGAATCCTCCTCACAGCTCACTTCCACTTAGAGCTTTGTATAGAAACATAGAAAAACAGGGGCAGGGAGGGGTAGGCCATTCGGCCCTTCAAGCCAGCACCGCTATTCAATATGATCATGGCAGATCAATTAAAATCAGCACCCCGTTTCTGCTTTTTTCCCCATATCCCTTGATTCCTTTAGCCCCAAGAGCTAAATCTTACTCTCTCTTGAAAACATCCAGTGAATTGGCCTCCACTGCCTTCTGGGGCAGAGAATTCCACAGATTCACAACTCTCTGGGTGAAAAAATGTCCTCATCTAAATGGCCTACCCCTTATTCTTAAACTGTGACCCCTGGTTCTGGACTCCCCTAACATCGGGAACATTTTTTCATGCATCTAGCCTGTCCAATCCTTTAAGAATTGTATATGTTTCTATAAGATCTCCTCTCATTCTTCTAAATTCCAATGAATACAAACCCAGTCGATCCATTCTTTCATCATATGACAGTCCGCCATCCTGGAAATTGACCTGGTGAACCTACGCTGCATTCCCTCAATAGCAATAATGCCCTTCCTCAAATTAGGAGACAAAAATTGCACACAATACTCCAGGTGCGATCTCACCAGGGCCCTGTACAATTGCAGTAGGACCTCCTTGCTCCTAAACGCAAATCCTCTCGCAAAGAAGGCCAACATGCCATTAGCTTTCTTCACTGCCTGCTGTTCCTGCATGCTTACTTTCAGTGACTGATGTACAAGCACACCCAGGTCTCGTTGCACCTCCCCTTTTCCTAATCTGACACCATTCAGATAATAATCTTCCTTCCTGTTCTTGCCAACAAAGTTTTATCACATTTATCCACATTCTGCCATGCATCTGCCCACTCACTCAACCTATCCAGGTCACCCTGCAGCCTCACACTGCCACCTAGCTTTAATTCCCTTGTCTAAATCGTTAATATATATTGTATATAACTGGGGTCCCAGCACCGAGCCTTGCGGCACCCCACTAGTCACTGCCTGCCATTCTGAAAAGGATCTGTTAATTCCTACGCTTTGCTTCCTGTCTGCCAACCAGTTCTCTAACCATGTCAATACCCTCCCACCAATACCATGTGTTCTAATTTTGCCCACTAATCTCTTGTGCGGGAATCTTATAATCAGCAAACTTAGATAGAAAGACAAGAATGCAATTTGGCTAAGTCACTGATATAATCTGTGAACAGTTGAGAGGAGCCAGTACTGTTCCCTGTGATATATTTTTAGTAAGAGGCCAACTAGAAAGTCGGTCTTATTTCTTCCTAGTCTGCATCAACCTTTAAACAACTGTTTGTCAATTCTGATATGTTACATCTTAAACAAGATGTTGGTGAGGCCGCATTTAGAATATCGTGTTGAGCTTTGATCACCCTGCCAAAGGGACGTACGTTGTAAAGCTGGAAAGAGTCCAGAGAAGATTTACGAGGATGTTGGCAGGGCTTGAGGGCCTAAGCTATAGGGAAAGGTTGGGCAGGCTAGGACTTTATATTTCTTGGAGCTCAGGAGGCTAAGGGCTGATCTTATGGAGGCGAATATGATCATGAGGGGAATAGATAGGCTGAATGCAGTCATTTACGCAGAGTAGGGGAATCAAGAACCAGAGGACATAGGTTTAAGGTGAGTTCTAGAGTCATACAGCATGGAAACAGTCCCTTCAGCCCAACAGCCATGCCAACAGATTTCTCATCTACACTAATCCCACCTGCCGGACCTGCTGAGTTACTCCAGCATTTTGTGAAATAAATAACTTCGATTTATACCAGCATCTGCAGTTATTTTCTTATGTCATCTGCCGTGTTAGTCCATATCACTCTAAACTTTTCCTATCCATGCACTGAGAGTGGGAAAGTGCAATATGAACCTGAGAGCAATCTTTTTACGTAGAGTGTGGTGAATGTGTGGAATGAGCTGGCAGAGGGGGGAGGTGCTATAACAATATTTAAAAGACATTTGGACAGGTACATGGATAAGAAAAGTTTAGGGGGATATGGACCAAATTCAGACAGGTGGGTCTAGTGTAGATGTAGCACCTTGGTTGGCATGGGCAAGTTGGGCCAAAAAGCCTGTTTCCGGATTCCACGACTCTAACCCTGAGCTCATATTTTATGTCAATCTTTATATGAAACTTTTAAAAATATTGTTAAAAAATCAAAATATATCACATCCACAAAGTCGCTTTTTGCTCCTGCTAGTTACTTATTAAGAATACTTAACCAGACTTGTTAACCACAATGTTCCATTTACGAAACATACTGACTCTATCTAACCATGTTCTGGGTACTAACATCAGCACAAGCAATAATGCTAATTGGTCTGTTCCATGCTCTAAGTTCATTATAATTAATGCCTGAGGAATTTTATTTCAATTGCTTCAGATTATATCCAGGATATTTCTTTTTAAATTTCCCTCTCTGCAATCTAACCAACAACAGTTCCAAAAACTAAATGGAAGACATTCAGTCCGAAGATGGGCCTTAACCCAAAACATCACCCATTCCTTCTCTCCAGAGATGCTGCCTGTCCTGCTGAGTTACTCCAGCATTTTGTGTCTACTTTTGAAAAAATAAATCCAATTGATTTGCTTTAAAAAATAATGGAGACCAAAAAAAAGAGTTCAGTCGTTTAAAAAAAAATCAAAAATTTCCCCGGTAGATTGTACTTGAAGTAAAATTGTGTCTTTTAAAATATCTTCCAAAATCTGAGTGTTGGAGATTTCAGTTTGTCATCCAGCAGATAAAGGTACAGCCTAGTGCAGAATGAAGCTGAAAATCTACATTCCGCCCCCACCCCCGTCTGTGAAGGAACTTATGCCAGCCAGGACATGCAATGGGTTTCAGTGCTCCTTGTTTAGGATCAGAAAGGAGGGAGATGGGGAGGAGTGCACAAATACTTCAATGGGTCCCTGCCCTGTTATTTGGCAATTACCAACTATTTTTTTGCATGAAGGTATAAGATTTTAAAAAAAGGGTTTCATAAGATATGATGGACTGTGTAGTTGGACAATTAAGATATAGTCAATGAAGAACAAATACTAGTCTCCACTCCAACATTCATCCTTCTTGAAACAGGCTATCCCACCTTCCCAACTGTAGTGATTGGCAAGGAGGGATGTGATTGAGCTATTCTTGAATTTACCTACATGACCTATTCTTGAATTTACAAAGATTATAACACCAGACTCCTCTTTTCAATGTCAATATCTCTTAATCTGACTGCCGTGAAAAGCACTAAATAACATCTTTCTTTTCACTATGTTTGCTCTTTGTGAGATTGAGTGAGCCCTGAATTAGTGAGCCCTGAAAGTTGAGCATGCAAACATTTCTGCTAAAATCCTGTTGGAGTGGTAATTGGGTGGCCTACTATCCCCACTGCATTATCTAACTTTACGAGAAGAACGTAATATCTTCATGTAAACATTTCAATAATTAAGCAGCCATGAAACACATTGGAAAGGAATATGTTAAATTATTCAATTCAATGCACCTTGTCAGTGTGTCAACTCATGTGGCTAGTTAATGTGGATATAAAATAGGTGATAAGATTATAGATTTTCAACATGCCTTCCTCTTACCACAAATTGCCATACCACATTATCTCAGAATTTTAGCACTGACAAAGTTACCTGAAATGTTAACTCAGTGTATCTTTCAACAGATACTGCTTGAGCTGTTGAGTGTTTCTAGCATTTTCTGTCATTTGGGGAGGGTAGAATTCTTGTATGAGGACAGTTAAAAAAATTAAAGAGAAAGTACAAAACAATAATACAGGATAGTAAAATGACAACTAAAGTCTGTCAGGAAGAAGCAGTAAGTATAAAACAGAGGATAATGCCAATTAGCATCGGGGGGTGGTGAGGAGGAAGAATGGCAAAACATTTTGAAAATGAAAGCTCTTTATCTGAATACACAGCTTTGGCAGCCATTAACTCAATTAGTGGCACAAATAAAAATTAATGGGTATGATTTAAAAGTCATTCCAGACACAAAATAAGAAAAGTTGGGAAGAAAAATGAAATTTAATATTTTATTTTTTGAATAAATAGGCAAAATAGAAGTGGAATAAGAAGTCCTGATGGAGTTTTGATGGAACTGAGAAAAAATAAAGTAACAGAAAAAATGGTGGGTGTTATATATAACCCCCCCCCCCCATCCGAAACAGTAGTGGCAAAATATAAATCACAAAATCAGCAAACCAAATGAGCCATAATGGCGTGGATGAAAAATTAATTCCATGTAGTCTTTACAATATGCTTTTTTGGATTAGTATGTTGAGGAGCCAAGACCATAGGCTAATTATGATTTATTATTGTGTAATGACAAAGGATTGATTGACAATATGATAATTAAGAGGTCATTTAGAGGACAGTGATACTAATGTGAGATTTTTTAATAAAAAATTGAAAGTAGTTTACTTTAGTCTGAAATTGATGTCTTTAATCAGAATAAAGCCATCAAAGTAGGCATTAGGTGTGCATTGGTGATGGCAAATTGGGAATCTATATTAAAATGTATGACTGTAAACAAACAACGGCCAATATTTAAGGAATCAATGCATAGCTTATAATTTACATATATTTAAGGCAAAGAAATAGGAAAAGTAGTCCATGCATGGATAACAGAAAGTAAAGATATTAAAATATCTAAAGACATGAACCCATAACGTTGCAAAATAGCAGTAAATTTGAGGACTGGGAACATTTCAGAATTCAGCAAAGCGGCCAGGGCATTGATCAAGAAAGCAAAGAATACAAGAGTAGATTAGAGTGAAACAGAAAAACATATTGTAAGAGGTTCTACTGATATGTAAAAAGGAAATTATTTGCCAAAGGCAATGCAAGTCCCTCAGTGACAAAATTAAGAGCTTATTAGAGAATCAAGAAGTAGAAGAGAAAATAAACAAATATTTTGTGACCATCTTCACAGAAGACAGAGAAAATATTCAGGAAATAATAATGAATTAAAAGGTCCACAATGAATAAGGTTCAAAGAAATTAATCTTAATTTGTACTTGTGTTGTGCATTGATGGAACTGAAGGACAGTAAATTCCCAGGACCTGTCGAACTGCATCCAAGGGATTTGGGCAAGATGGCTACGGAAATGGAAGATGATAACTGGTGCAGCCACTAAAATTTCATGAATGCTAACACGACGGCTCAGATTTGAAGGTAGCAGACAGACCCCCATTATTTTAGAACAGGAGAGGAGAAAACACCTGGAATTATACAGAATTCAGTTTGACAAAAGCTGACGGGTAAATGTTGCAATTTATTATTAGGTGTGGCAACGGGAAATTTGATAATAGGATTGGATAGAACTAACATGGATTTAAGAAAGGGAAATAATTTTTGTAAAATTTGAGGGTATTTTTAGGCTTTAACTAGCAGTACAGATAAGAGCGAATTAGTTAATGTTGTGTATCTGGATTTTCAAAAGTCCTTCGATAAGATAACAAATAAGAATGGTTAAATAAAATTAAAATGCACAGTGATAAGTTGTAAATTGCCAGATTGATGATTTGTCAATGGAGAGAAAAAACTTTGGAACAAACATCTTATTTGAGTTGAGAGGATATGATTCATGGGTTGTCACTGAAATCATTGTAATGGTCCTAGCTGTTCACAAACTATTTCAATGATACAGATGGGAGAATCAAGTACTGTACAATGTATCCAACTTTGCTGACAACATAAAACAAGGAATCAGCATTGCCCTTGATAAGGATGCATAGAGGCACCCTAGAGATTTAAGAATAGGCATGACATGGTTACGTAATGTGGAAGAATTTGAGGTCATTCACTCGTGTTTAAAATTTTTTAAGTTTTTTTTTTTTAAATTATGAGAAACCGATAGGTGTTTGTATTCACAAAAACCTGGAGAACCTTGTATACAAACCAGTGAAAATCAACATGCCGGTACAGCAAACAATTTGGAAGGCAACAGTATGTTGGCCTTTATTTTCAAGGCAATTTCTTCAAGCACAAATTAGAGTTCTGGTGAGAACAGTATGCCCAGGTCTAATCTCTATCTGAGGAAGGATAGAAGAAACAAAGTGAAGATGAGCCAAACTGATTGCTGGGATGTTGAGCTTTCTGTATAAGAAATACTTCAGGAGAGTGTGTCTATATTCCCACATTCAGTAAAATGAATGGTAATTAAATTGATGCATAAATAAATTCTGGTGATCGACACAGTGACCAAGGGTTAAATCCTGACCTCTGATACAGTCTGCGTAGCATTTGCATAATTTCCCTGTGACTGCAAGGGTTTCCTTCTGGCTTCCTCCAACCACTCAAAAAAAATATTGATTGGTAGGTTAATGGGCACTGTAAATTGCCCTGAGTGTGTAGACAAATCATGTAATACGGAAAATACAAGGAGAGTAAAATGGGTTAAGGCCAGGGTGTAAATAATGGGTAGGAAGGAACTACAGATGCTGGTTTACACCGAAGATATGACACAAAATATTGTAGTAATTCAGCGGGACCCAGTACACTCAGCATTGTGTGTAAAAATGGGTGCTTCATGGTAGCACAGACTCAGTGGACAGAAAGACTAATTTCTTTGCTGTATCTTTCCATGACTATAATAGGCTTCAGCAGACAGATGTGGAGTTAATGTTTCCCTTGGCTAGGGTGTTAGAATCAGCCTGAAAATAAGAATTTAGCCATTTAGGACCATTTGTGATAATAAATTATTTTACCCAGAGTGTGCTGGATCTTTGGAATTCAATACCCAAGAGTACAGAGTATATTCAAAGATCAACTGTTTTTTTAAATACGAAGAGAATCATGGGATATATGATTGGTGTGGTAAAGTGGCACTGTGATAAAATATCAGCCATAGTGAATGTGGGACAGGCACCAATTCTAACCCTGCTATATCTTATGTTCATATGTGTAGGAAGGGGCTGCAGATGCTGGTTTAAATTGAAGATAGACACAAAAAGCTAGAGTAACTCAGCGGGTCAGACAGCATATGTGACGCAAAGGAATAGGTGACGTTTCGGGTTGAGAAGAAGGGACTCACCTATTCCTTCGCTCCAGAGATGCTGAGTTACTCCAGCTTTTTGTGTCTATCTTATATTCATATGCTATGCTCTGTAGATACTGCCTGATCTGATAGTTGCAACATTTTGTTTTTCCTTTTACTTAAGGCAGTATAAGATTTATAATGCCACAGAATGAGTCTTCCGAGGTAATATTTTTGCCACCTCACTAACATTTGGTGACTGACTATTCCTGTATTGAGCAACTCACAAGGAAATGTGAATTTGAATTGAATTGACTGTCCAACAAATATTCAACTATCAACATGTATTATATTTGTTGATCCTTCATTCAATGTATTTGAAAACTAGACAAAAGCACAGAAGCATCTTTTGACCATGCAGCATCCAAAGAATGTTTTCATCTGTGACTAATTATGCCAAATCTCACGTAGATAACCTGCAGCAACCAAGCCAATCATCCTTTATCGTTAATTTCAATTACATAACATAAACAAAGTTCTTAAATTAGCAAGTTACTTTAATATAAGCATATTTTGGTCATCTGGCATATCATAAGGCAAGGATTGTTCAGACTTAAGTACAAAAAAGAAAAAATCAAAAAATGTTTGTTCTGAATTCACATAAATGCTGCTTGAATAACAATGAAATGTATCCCTTTTCATAAGCAATTTTCCTTCTAGTTTTCTCTTGTTTGGAAAGGTAATATTTTGCAATGGTTTAACTTCATGTATCAACAATCTTTAACATTTCTAAGTATCCATCTTTCCTGTGTGAACCCAAAGACCCGCAGGCTGTTTAACTGCAGAGAGACACAAGTGCCTTGCTCAATTGAAGTACATATACACTTCCAGCATGGAATGCTGAAAAGCGATCAGGAGTGAAAACTGTAGCAATGTTTTTTTGCTTTCCCTATCATTCTTAAGGCCGATACTAGTAAATGCCAATGTGCATGTAAAGCAGTGGGGGATATAATGATATAGAATTAAATGCAGTTTCTATATTTATAGAGGTTTCATAGTTTACACAAATCTTTTTAAGGAAACTCAGTGCTTTAAAGTCTAAATTAAACATCATCTTGTGTCAGTTGAAATTCAGTTAGTACTTTCGTCAATTCAAACTATCAGTAGAATATTACCGGTGAGATAGGAATTAGAAATTACACAAAACAGCAGCATTGGAATGAAGATCAAAGTGGATGACATTAATTTTTTTTAAATCATCAGAAAGCCAACAACATCTCAAATTAACACCTCTTTCTTTCATATAGAGTGCAAAAATTACTAAATAATCATGCAGCAGAGGTATTGTTTGCAGAGACAGCACAATTTTGTCGCAAATTCTGCTTGCTTCCATTAAGAACCTACAATCTGCAGGCAGTTTCTATATCACGGTATAAAATATGTCCTAAACCACATTCCCCAGACTGCAAAAGCCATTGCTGCTTCTTTGTGTAATTGATATAATAACATTAGGTGTGTGGTATTCTCTGCAGAAGTACAAGAAAACCACCCACACGCAGCATTCGCCAAAAATAATGAAACTATATAAAATTAAATCTGTGTTGAAAGAAGTTAATAGCTTTAGTCTAAACTATAACGCATAATTATATCCTATTTATATTTTTATTTAATATGTTTAATTCCCTAGCTGATTCCTTTTGTTTGCCAAAGATCAGGAGAGGGCCTACACCCACTTGCTCAAATTTAAATCCAGTTATTGGACAGGTAAATTAAGTTAAGAAGAAAATCAAATAAATTACCGAACCAACACAACCGTACACATGTTTCAGTCACCATAATGACCACAATAATTTATAATCCTAAAATATGAATGTGAAGATGGGAGCTGCCACCAATCTTAAAATTATTTGATTGTAGGTCAGTGAAATTGATTCAGAATGAAAAGCAGTTTTTGGTTGATTAAGGCTCCCTACACCTCTATTTAACAGAACTGCGGGAAAAGCACAAAATAGCATACACGTACTAAAATGAGAAGCAAGCTCAGCATGCATAGGGTTAAATATCCTGTGCTTTGTCTCGATTACTGCAGTACACAGACAAGGAGAAAGGGTTCTTTAAATAAATAGACGTCCAAACCTCCGGTTTTTTTTACACAGGACAAGAACATCTGTAAATTTTTACCTCATTGGTCACTTTAGTCAATTCAACTGAATTCAGTTTTCAGTGACATGATCACAGGAACTGGTTTATATATATTTTTTAAAGCAATTTAATTTTCTGATGCATTTTACAAGCCATTATGCCCGTGAATATGGAAAACACAAGAAATGCAAGCAGTCTCCCTGATAACCAACAGAAAGCAGAGAGCTCGGCAGACAATAGAAGCAATGATTCATTCTGTACAAATAAAACTGCACGGCACAGGCACATGGTTCAACTCACACTTTCCACAAACATTTAGAGACAACAGCTAAAAATACTGAGGTATACCTGTGAAACCATCGTTTTTCTCTCCATAAACCAAGCAAATCAAATGTGAGCAATTCGTGATTTAGCTTGACTTTGAGACACAGATTGCACAGATTGGCCCCTCTCTTTCCTCTCCTGTTATCTTCCCCACAGCAACTCCCAGATTTTGGCCAGATGGCTCGCGCGGGCTCCGCCTTGCATGCCATGGGCTATTAATCACAACTAGCCACACCCCCACCAACCATTCCACACCCCCACCACCCCCCACCCCCAGTCTCCGAACCTGATACCTGATCCTCACAGAAAGAAAAAGCAGGAAAGCCAGCCCAATGTCTGCACTCTCCCAGCACTCCCTGAGGTGAATTAAGACGACATTTCTCCACGCAGCTGCTTATTATGCCAAGCCCAGATATGTTAGATTTAACTTCTTACCAACCTTATGGAAAAAAATACATTTGCTTTCTTCATTTAGGAGCACTAGGTTTTTCCATTCTCAAAAATGTTAAAAGGTTTATAACAACCTGAAGTACTTCAAAGGCATTCGACAGAACTCTGTTCACTGAAAATCTCCCCACATATATGAATATCTGATTACTTTGCCTTTTTTCAACCCTAAATGGTATCTTCAATTTACTTTTTAAAGGGCTTGATGGCAAACAATTCAGTGGACCAGTATACTGATGCGAAATCACAAACCATTTCCAAATGTAATTCATTAAAAAGTACTCAGACAAAGAGCAGCTCTCCAAAGCACCTCATTGATGCCCACTTACATACAATGGATAGTTTTAAATGGTTAAAAAAGATACTGATTCTTAGATCCAGTATCTAAACTCACAATTGCATTGAAGTGCCTCTAAAGGAAAATATTATAATATCCTCACATCCATATGGTGGGGGGCTGCAGGGCGAAGGTGGGGGGAGGGGCAGCTGGTGCCCAGGGCAGTTTATTTCTGATTGCACATAAGACAAAGAACACATTTACTTTGCACATGTTCTACATTTATGACCCATTGATTAATCACTTTTGAATGTCACTTCTGAATCTGCAAAATAGAGAAGCAGGTTTCGCAACTTTCTCCTCATGATGCTTATACTCATTAGCATGTGAATTCCGAAGTCCCAGCCCCCAGTAACACCTTACCAAGAGGCAAGGCAAGAAAGTGCAAGGCACTCATTTAACCACAGTTGTTTCCACAGGTAATTCTGCATTGAAGACAAATAATTTTTCATTAATTTGGTACCTTTAAACACAAAACCTTTTAAATTGCTTCATTGGAACTTTCAGACGTAATTGACTGTGAGCACATGTTATTTTGGACCAACATTTGGCTTGGGAGGTTTTTAGAACCCATAAGGAAAAAAAATGTTTGAGCATTTAGGTTGATGGAAATCAAGGTTATCTATATACTACAACTCTCGTTTGTTTGTTCCTGAACTATGGCCAAAACAGTAAATGAAAGCACAAACATTTTAGGCCCATCTTACTCACTGTCGTCCCTTTGCTGCTAATGGAAGAAGTTTCATTGAAATCGGTGTTATATATTTTAAAGTTATTCACATTTTAAAGTTTAAATCTATCTCCTATTGAGGGAGGGGGCAAGGAGGGAGGGGGGAAAGGAGGGAGGGGGGGAAGGAGAGAGAATAAGGGGGTTTGAGGGGGATGGAGGGGAAGGGGAGGGCAAGGGTGGAGGGGAGGAGAGAGGGGGAGGGGGAAGGGAGGAGAGGAGGGGGAGGGGAGGATGGAAGAGGGAGAAGAGAGGGGGAGGAGAGGGTGCTGCACCAATGCAGGAGAGGTTTGGGCCCAACGGGTCCACTTGGTCTAGTATCAAATAAAACTGTTTTGGTTTTTTTAAAGCAACCAGTAAAATAGCCAGAGATAGTCAATGGTATTGTTCGTATGGATTCCTAAAGGCTATCCATAACATTTGTCATAGGAATGTTAGTTTCTGAATGAGGGCAAACAACCGTGCAGGTTAGGAGATTGGTTAGGTCTTGAAACATGGAGTTTGTTGAGTGGGTATAGACTAGACTTTGAAATTTATGATGCCTGACAAGGACCCATATTGGGGCTATTAACTATATTTATTGATTACATAATTTACTGAAGTGCACTACGAGCAAGTCAACAATGACACAAAAACCTATGGCATTATAAATGTTGTAGATGGCAGCATTAAATGACAGGAATAAACAGATCCAGTGAGGAGGCCAAGACTCTGGCAGAGGCATTTCAATGCAGGCAAGTTATTCATTTTGCATCAATAAATTCCTCTTTGGATTTCCACTGTGCCTTGTTTTTCATTTAACAAAGAGATTTCAGAATCCATGCATTACAAGTATAATAATATGGAATAAGAAAAATATCTGAACGGCTAATCACTAAATAAAAAAGGCTAGAAAATAAACTTGAGTTACTTTTACTAGTTATATATTCCCTGGTTCAACCATACCACTGATAGTCTACCTAGTTCTGGGTATCACACGTTGAATGTGATGATCTTTTTAGTGTGTAGAAGATTCATCAGAGTGTTACCAGAGCTTTAGGGGTTAGATTCTGATCAGAGATTACATCAATATTCTATTCCCTGAAATACTAACACTTAATGGATAATCTGATTGCTGTATTTAGAAATGAAAGGAATTGATAGGGTAAATTAAAAACTCTGTCCACGAGTAGAGTCTAGGACAACAGAGAAAAATAATCAAAACCAGGTCACTCAAGATAGAAATTTGGATAGGGGAGGAGGGGCATTCTAGTTTTAGAATCCTCCGCCCAGGGGATAAGTCTGCTTTTGTTTGTTCGCTCCGATTAAGGCGCTGTGCACACGGCAGCTTGTCTTTTTCTTTTTTTTCCCACACTTTTAATTTCATTTTAATTTCAAGTTTTCGTGTACCTTGTTGTGTGTTGTGACTGTTGGCAGACCAATTTCCCTGTGGGAATGAATAAAGTGTTATCGTATCGTATTGTAAGACAATTAGTAAACCTGCTCCATCTTTCAATCAGATTATGCGGATTTATCTCCTTAAATCTACTTTATATCTTATTCTCATAAGCTTTGATTCCTGTGCTTAAAACCACAATGATTGTAGACATGCCTGAGATCAATGACCGAGCACCCACTGGTCTCCAAAGCAGACAATTCTAAAGAATCATAACCAAGAATAAAATGTCTTCCCATCCCATTAGGCCATCTTCCGGCCATTGCAACAAATAAGGTAGATGATATTTCAACTAATTATTTTTAATGCAAGAATTGATTTTTGATAGCCAATCATTCCCTCCCTCATTTACTGAACACGGGACATCACTGGCAAGCCTACATTTGTTGTCCATCTCTAACAGCCCTCGAGAACGGTAGCGCAGCGGTAGAGTTGCTGCTTTACAGCGAATGCAGCGCCGGAGACTCAGGTTCGATCCTGACTACAGGTGCTGCACTGTAAGGAGTTTGTACGTTCTCCCCGTGACCTGCGTGGGTTTACTCCGAGATCTTCGGTTTCCTCCCACACTCCAAAGACGTACAGGTATGTAGGTTAATTGGCTGGGTAAATGTAAAAATTGTCCCTAGTGGGTGTAGGATAGTGTTAATGTACGGGGATCACTGGGCGGCACGGACTTGGAGGGCCGAAAAGGCCTGTTTCCGGCTGTATGTATATGATATGATATGATATGATGATAACAAGCTGCTTCCTGGAACTGCTGCCGTCCTGTTGGGGTGAAGGTACAGCCACAGCATCGTTGATCAAACCGCTTCCGAACTGAGACTGCAAAAAAATGAATGGTGATGACGTACAGGTATGTAGGTTAATTGGCTGGGTAAATGTAAAAATTGTCCCTAGTGGGTGTAGGATAGTGTTAATGTACGGGGATCGCTGGGCGGCACGGACTTGGTGGGCCGAAAAGGCCTGTTTCCGGCTGTATATATATGATATGATATGATATGATATGATATATTTTCAATTCAGGATGATGTGCCACTTAGTGAGGAACTTGGAGAACATTTTCCGACATACCTTCTGCCTTGTCCTTCTTAATGAGTAATGTCAAATTTGAGAGGAGCCATCAAAACCACCATGCAATTATCTACAGGGCACTTTATAGATGCATACAGTGCATTCATTGTTTGCCAATGGTGGAAGAATTACATGTTCTTGGTGCTGGATAGGATGACAATCAAGTGATCTGTTTTATCCTTAACAGTATAAAGCGAAGCGTGTTATGGACCTATCATCAGGGAAACACGTCTGTCAGCCCACCAAATCCTTATCAACCATCCAAACACCCATTTACAGTAATTTTCTCTTCAATTATTTTCATTTTCCCCATATTCCATTTAACTCTCCCTAGATTCTGCCATTCAAGGGAAATTAACAGTGGCCAATTAAGCTACTATCCCATGTCTTCAGGATGTGGGAGGATATCCGTGCGGTTACCAGAGACACCCAGGTGGAACACCAGATTGAACCCAGGTTGCTGGGCCTGTGACACAGGTGCTCTACTAGCTGTGCCACTCTGTACTCAGAGGTTGCACTATTGTGTAGATGTGGCATCTTGGTCAGCATGGGCAAGTTTGTCTGAAGAGACTGTTTCCAAGCTGTATGATTCTATGACTATGAATCAAATAATAGTGGAACCTTTTCCTCACCACTAATTTAGCTGTGCTCCAACTATACACAACTTGACGAGAGTGGCTTGCAGACTTTTAATCTGGTCATTTGATTGTGGAATTACTTGGGTCTATCTATCACTGTTTTGTTTAGCATGCGGTTCCTAATTTGAAGTATTAAAGAGTTGACAGCTTTTTGTTTAATACAGTTGGTGGTGCTGCAGCATGCTCTTTTACACTCCTTACTAAACCAGACTTGGTCCCAAAGATGCATATTCATGGCGGATGTACCAGACCACGAAGATTATAGATTGCAGTTGAATACAATTGTGCTGCTGCTGACAGCTCACAGTATCTCACGGTTGGCTGATTTGGAGCTGCTGGATCTATTCTGAAGTACTCATTTACCATGATCAGTGGTGCTACATGACATGATGCAGGATGTCCTTGGTCAGGTCAGGCTTTTTGTATCAAGGACTATAGTGTGATTGCTCCTACACTATTGTGATGGACATGGCCCTGTAATGGGTGATGATCAGCTTAAGCAGATTTCCCCCCTCTTTTCTTTGCTCTGAACTTTCATAACTTGGTTGCCTAGGTGTTCTACTGAACTGCTCTTGATAATGGATGTTGAAGTTCCTCATCTGGAATACATTCTGCCTCCTAACCATCTGCAATGTCTCTTCCAATTGTTCATCAGTTCAATTACGCCAGTAGACGGTAACCAGCAGGTTTCCTTTCCAACGTACGACTACATTCCATAAGAATTCTGAATTAGTCAGTCAGTATCAAAGACGTAGGGTCTCATCTTCTCTACCCTGCTGGTGGGATGGGATATGCCCAGCAACTGTGAAGGAAGAGTTTAGAATGTTAGCCTAAAAATGTTTTCGAGGGAACAACTGTGTCAGACAAATGTTCAACTAGATTGTGGGACAGGTCTCCCAATTTAGACTTCAGTCCCCAGACATTTGTCAGGAGGATCTTACAAGGTCAACTGTCCCAGCAGTGACTTTGCTATGTCCAAACAGATGTCTTGGTCAATGCTGGATTTCTGCATGGTTCTATTCTTCTTTTTGTTATAACGTATCACCTTTTTTTGAATCAGTGTCTTCCTATGCTATCTCAGTTAAAAGAGTCAATCAAATTGCTATTGATCTATGCCTAGTTTGGAAAGTATAATTACCAGCTGAAATTAGATGAATTCATGAATTCAGCTGTCTCATTGTCATAAAACTAGTCTTTTTTAAATGAACATAATTAATTAGATTTGAGTTCCCCATTTTGTGTTAGGAGTTGAACTCATATCTCCGGTTTGCTAATCCAGATCTTTGGACTCTAAACACAACAATTTAACCTCTGCATCACATTCCTTAATTAAGGGACATGATGCCAAGTGGATGAATTAGAATTGATCTCAGCCATGATTTCACTGAACCACCTAGCCCGCTCCTGTCCCAATCGTTTAATTCAATTATATCAATTATCACAGTATCATAGATCAATAGCAGGGATATTTTAAAGTAATTCACATTTTAAAGTTTAAATCTATCTCTTAGGGAGGGAAGGAGGAGGATAAGGGGGTTGAGGGGGATGGAGTGGGGGGGGGCGAAGGGGGAAAGGGGAGGGAGGGGGTAGTGGAGAGGGTTGAGGGGAAGGGCGAGAGGGGGTGATGGGGAGGGTGAGAGGGGGTGATGGGGGAGGAGGGGGCGGGACGGGGTAGGAGGGGAGAGGGAGGGGGAGGGGAGGAGAGAGGGGAGGGGAGAGGGGAGGGGGACGGGAGGATGCTGCACCAATGCAGGAGAGGTTTTGGCCCAGTTAAACCCTAAATTCCTCCATGTTTTAAGTTTAAAATTTCACACATAAATAGCTGCACACACTAATGGAGAAAGTAACCTGGATTTGAACTTAGGGCATTATCATTAGATGGGAAAGGAACAATGGTATTCAAAATGTTGTTAACTCAAACAAAAAAGTGAGACGACTCATTAAACTTGTTTTTTGGATGACAAATAAAGATATCTTGAATCTTGAAGTAGGTTTGTTAAGTTCTTGATAATAGTTAATACTTCCAAAACATATAGCTACAATTCCAATGAATTCTAACATTGTGAAAATATTAAAATTAGAACCTTTCTGACATTCCTGTTCAACTATACGAGAAGGTATCAGTTTGAGCACTGAAAAGGGCTATTTCTGATTAGTGAGTTGGGATTGCTAATATTTAGGATAAGAATTGAAAGTGTTGGAAACACTCAGCAGACCAGGCAGCATATGTGGGAAGAGAAAAAAGCCTTCAAGCAGAATCTTTTGTCATTTACTGTTGATGTCTAACCGGGTTTATCAAACCACTGCAGTGGAAATACTGTGAGGATCATGTGTGCTGTCTGATTAAATGTTTTCCTCAAATGTTGCTATGGCGCATCTTCTTGAAGCAATAGACAATAGTGCAGGAGTAGGCCATTCGGCCCTTCGAGCCAGCACCACACCATTCAATGTGATCATGGCTGATCATTCTCAATCAGTACCATGTTCCTGCCTTCTCCCCATACCCCCTGACCTGCTGAAAAAGTTTTTCCTCATCTCCGTTCTAAATGGCCTACCCCTTATTCTTAAACTGTGGCCTCTGGTTCTGGACTCCCCCAACATTGGGAACATGTTTCCTGCCTCTAACGTGTCCAACCCCTTAATAATCTTATATGTTTCGATAAGATCCCCTCTCATCCTTCTAAATTCCAGTGTATACAAGCCTAGTCACTCCAGTCTTTCAACATATGACAGTCCCGCCATTCCGGGAACTGTGCCACCCAAAGTATCAAGGAAATAATACAATATTGTGAGAATTGTATTTGTGATATGGGAGCGGTTTCATTGTGCACGCCCTCAATAGCAAGAATATCCGTCCTCAAATTTAGAGATCAAAACTGCACACAGTACTCCAGGTGCGGTCTCACTAGGGCCCTGTACAACTGCAGAAGGACCTCTTTGCTCCTATACTCAACACCTCTTGTTATGAAGGCCAACATTCCATTGGCTTTCTTCACTGAAGCATCGGTGTATGAATCTCTAGATAATTTGCCCAAGTGTCCATCATTACATGCATGACTAAAAATTAAGCATTGACAGATCATTCTGGAGGTTTCCATGTGCAACTACCATCAATTGCAAAGTTAGTTGGCCCAGACTCCTGCAGAAAGATTTTGGAGAAAGGAAGGTTCAAGATAAGCTACAGCTGCTCATTTAATTTTCTGGATTCAAGCAAAGAAAATGCAAAGAAGTTAAAAATAGCAAAGGAATCTCCCATGCCCTTTCTTCCTACAATTGAAGATAATTACATATTACGGTATATTCCCAGCTCATCCTCTAATACTGTCCTTGTACAATCATATTTTGCATCAGCTTCAACCTGACTGAACGAGGTTGTCACTGCCATTTAAATGTTCAGATTCACTAGAAAATGGACAGGAACCCAAACCAATCCTCTTCTCTGTTATCCACACCAAAAACTGTTTTGGGATCTATGTAGAGGGGGTTGGGGTTATGGTAACCAACAATATAGCACCTACATGATATCACAATGAAACCGCTCCCATATCACAAATACAATTCTCACAATATTGTATTATTTCCTTGATACTTTGGGTGGCACATGATAAAATCTCATGCACACGACATTGAACTTGAACTCAAGTTCAGTTCATGGAGCTATTACCTCGCAGCTCCCGTGACCCAGGTTTGTTTCTGCTCTCCAGTATGGAGTTTCCACATTCTCTCAATGACAGTGTGGATTTGCTCCTACATTACAAAGTTGTGGGAATTGATAGGTTAATTGGCCACTGTAAATTGCCCTCAGTGTGCAGGTGAGTGGCAAATCTGAGGGGGTGTTGATGGGAATAGTATAAAATAGGATGGGAATAGTATAAAATAGGTTATTAGTGTATGTATGCACTAGATGGTGGCCATGACCTAGTGGGCCAAAGGGTGCATTTCCATGCTGTGACTCTGACTTTCTATGATATTCAAATATTTAGCAGCACCGTTTACATTAATCATTAAGTCTTATTGAATGGCACAGCCAAAGGCACTTTAATTGTTGTTTATCTATGAAATACAAGGATACCCCAAATGATCAAAATGTATTAGTAAATTCACATATAGTTTATGCCACATGTTACCACTAACTAAATGTACAGAATAATTTTGATCATGCAATCAATGTAGTCCATTCAACAACTATACAATTTGTGGATATATGAACAAGCAATTCTTTCACTGTTCATGGAGAATGTGTAACTGAGTATTTAAACTAAATTCAATCTTGTGTAGGTCAGTAAACAAGATGTTTTGTTAACCTTTGCGATGCTGAAAAAATCTAAACATCAAGGTTACACTTAAAGCAGTTTCTTTTTGATTGACAAAGACTAAACCTATGGTTAAATGAATTCCACACCAATGATGTGCACTCAAATCACAAATTATGTTGAACTCAAAAGGCTCTCAAGGACAATCAGTGGTATTCTTCTTTTCAATGCCACAGGTGAAATTAGCAAATCTGTACAATCTAGAAAGTTGGTCTTGAATATTGGCATTTTCCCATAGGATATTATACTAAGAATTTATCTTGGTGTCTGAGAAGTCAGTCTAGTGGTATCTGTGATTGGTGGAGCATCTTGTGTTCCAACCTTTATACACCCAGTCCTCCTTGAGATTGTTTTTTTCCCCCCCATTCCAATTTTGAGAAGGTGCCATATAAAAAGTTACTGCACAAGATATTGGTTTATGAGATCAGACCTCCGGTTTGCATTGAGCTTCACCCTGGCACTGGGGAAGGCTCCCCCTCCCTCATTTCGATACGCTTCCAGCCCTCCCATTTTTATTCCGCTACTCATACCGTCCCTCCAGACCCCATCACCCATTTGCATCCACCTACAGCGTACACATTTCACACACTGGATCCCCCTCCCTGCCCCTCCGTGTACTCTGGAGAATGATAAAGCGGAGGCAGATGAGATTTTAGAACTTGAGGAATCAAGGCTTATGGGGATTGGGCAGGAAAATGAAAAGATCAGATCAGCCATAATCTTATTGAAAAGGCAATGCAGCTTGAGGGTCCACAAAGTCAAACCCTCTAAAGAATTTTGCAGACTCATAAAGCAATCGACTAAGGCAACTCATTTCAATGCAGAATCCACAGGGTTCATACATTACCCATGTCACTTTTTCACCCTACCTATTTGTTCTTAAGATACTCGCACACCTAAGAAGAACAAATGAGCACAAAAATCATAAATAGAATCAATTTCACTTTCAAGTATTTTATTAATACTATTGTGCTTCTTGGTCATCTTAAAGCTGCTAGCACTTACACAAGTAGTGAGTCAACAATGAAATAAAGGAAGGCTTGTCTACAGCAGCAGTACTGAATAATTAGTTCTTAACTCTCCAGGTTAAAATCTGCACAACAAAAATAATGAAGTTAAATATATCACAAAATGAAGTAAAATTCTGTTAGTCTAGAAATAATTTTACCATCACACATTCTATAATTCAGTCTACACTGGAGTTTTCCAGATAAACCTTTGGTTAGCTAGATAACAATTTGTCCTTGAAAGGACAACTAACACTAGAAAAAAACTGCAGGCTTCCACCTATCCATACCAAATGTCTGGGAAAGTATTCTTACATTTTAGAAAAACAAACTGATAGATGGATTTGCACCTAGAAAATTAACCTGACCCTTTCTGATGTAAGTTTATTGATCTGAAATGTTAACTGTTTCTCTATCCAGAAATATTGTTTGACCCAACATTTTGTTTTACTTTCTACATTTGCAGTATTTTAGTTTTGTAAACTGTTTACTGACAGAATACCACAACATTTATTTATTTGATTTAAATAAAATAATTTCCATCCTTGAGAATAGATACTGAGATATAATGGAAATGGTTGATGGGACTCACCAAGCTGACAACTTCCCATAAGATGTCAGGTACTGAAAGCTATTTACTGCAGAGGACAAAAGCCACCGAATCCAATGTTGTCCATACGATCCATTTATTCATTTCCACAACAGATGGCTTACCTGTTTTCTCCATTCCTTAGTTGAGAGGTACTGAAGCTAGTGTTTAGTAGCCCTGCCAATATCGGTAAAGTCAGGGCAAACAAGATCTCAACTGATGCAAGTTACTGGTTTGCACAGTCAGCACAATATTACAGTAAACCACTGTCAAAGTTGCAAAATTTGTAGGTGGAAGAAGAGTAGAAAGGTACAAAGGTTCAGAGAAAGTGTTCAAAAAATATGCCCGAGACCCTTTCATAATCAACACCAAGCCTGGGGATGGGTGGAAAATGGGGCCAGGTCAAGATTATAGACAATAGACAATAAGTGCAGGAGTAGGCCATTCAGCCCTTCGAGCCAGCACCGCCATTCAATGCGATCATGGCTGATCACTCTCAATCAGTACCCCGTTCCTGCCTTCTCCCCATACCCCCTCACTCCGCTATCCTTAAGAGCTCTATCCAGCTCTCTCTTGAAAGCATCCAACGAACTGGCCTCCACTGCCTTCTGAGGCAGAGAATTCCACACCTTCACCACTCTCTGACTGAAAAAGTTCTTCCTCATCTCCGTTCTAAATGGCCTACCCCTTATTCTTAAACTGTGGCCCCTTGTTCTGGACTCCCCCAACATTGGGAACATGTTTCCTGCCTCTAATGTGTCCAATCCCCTAATTATCTTATATGTTTCAATAAGATCCCCCCTCATTCTTCTAAATTCCAGTGTATACAAGCCTAATTGCTCCAGCCTTTCAACATACGACAGTCCCGCCATTCCGGGAATTAACCTAGTGAACCTACGCTGCACGCCCTCAATAGCAAAAATATCCTTCCTCAAATTTGGAGACCAAAAATGCACACATTACTCCAGGTGCGGTCTCACCAGGGCCCGGTACAACTGTAGAAGGACCTCTTTGCTCCTATACTCAACTCCTCTTGTGGCATGAACATAGATGTGGCATGAACAAAGCTATACATTGTTTTAATAAGAATGAGTTTTAATTGTGTGCTAGGGTAATGGCAGCCAAATATATTTGAAAAGTCAATTAAGCTCATATTTATGAATAAACAGAAGGCTGGCCATGATAGTATGTTGTTGGCCAACATGAAGATGAGAAAGGCAAGAAGAGTCAGGAGTGTTTTATTGTCATATGTCTCAGATAGAACAATAAAATTCTTACTTGCTGCAGCACAACAGAATATGTAAACTATAAAATAAACGAGAGTAAAAAAAGTTTTTTTACTCACAAGAACTCACACATATATATACATATACACACACATACACAGAAACATACACATACACACACATGCATACACACACACATAAATACACGTGCGCACACGCACAAACAATAGTAGTGCAATAATAATAATAAAATAATATAGTCCATTGTAGTTCAGAGCTTATTTGAGGTTGTAGTGTTTAATAGCCTGATGGCTGTAAGGAAGAAGCTGTTCCTGAACCTGGACATTACAGTTTTCAGGCTCCTATAGAATAAAGTTGAGGTGGAATAAAGTAGTAGGAGTGCGAAAGAGTAAAAACAGAATGGTGGAAGCACTCAGCAGGGCAGGCAGCGCCAGTAAAAGGGAAGAAACAGGAAAGTGAGAAAACAAGTTTGTTTAAAGTTGCAGAGAAGGTGGGGGAGCGGTTGACAGGACAAAGAAAACGTCCCTGACAGGGCGAGGCCAGGTAATCTAAATGTTTACAGAAGCAACTGGCTATGTGAACAGATAGAGCTTGAGTGTATGCCCCGAAATCCTTGAGAATCTCCAGTGAAATAGTTCAATGTTGAATGCACTAGAGATGCTCTGGCTATGTATTATGTAAGATTGGAATTACGTACCACCAGTCCTAACTGAGCTAGACAAGAGAGACAGTGTGGTCAATCGTAACAAAAGCTATAGAAAAATAGAGATATAAATGCACATACTTCAAGAACATAATGCACAACTGAATGGCACCTAAACTGGGCTCAATTTGTATACCCCAGATAATGTCTACATAGGATATATCAAATAACTAGAAGAACCTTCTTAAAAGTTTCGTTTCCTTTCATTCTTCCAAAGCAAAATAGACAGCATCTACAGCACCTTAACCACCAATGCACCTGCTCCCCCTCAAACCACCTGCCCCCCCTTATCTTGTCAACCCCTGCCTCAGTTCTCCCCAGTCTCCACCACCGACCTCTCTGACCTCTTCACAGGAATAAAAACTGCCACCTGCTCTCTGGACCCCATCCCCTCCAGCTTTGTCAAGGCCTGCCTTCCTGCTCTCTCTCCACTTATCACTGCAACAATAAACTCCTCCCTGTCCACTGGCATCGTCCCGCCATCCCTCAAAATCGCTGCTGTCACCCCCATTCTGAAAAAACCTGGTCTCAACCCTGACACCCCAAACAACTTCAGACCAATCTCCAACCTACCATTTCTGTCCAAAGTTTTGGAACGTGCTGTAGCTTCCCAACTCAAATACCACCTCTCTACCAATAACCTGTATGAAACTTTCCAATCCGGATTCCGCTCCAACCACTGTACTGAAACTGCGCTCCCCAAAATCACAAACGACCTTTTCCTCTCCTCCGACGCTGGCAACCTCAACATCCTCATCCTACTTGACCTCAGCGCCGCCTTTGACACCATAAATCACTCCATTCTCCTCACCCGACTTGAAACCTCCTTTAACATCACCGGCACAGCCCTATCCTGGTTCAAATCTTACCTCTCTGACAGGCACCAGTTCATCTCCATTAACAACTGTAAATCCCCCACCGCTCCCCTCCCCCAAGGTGTCCCCCAAGGCTCAGTCCTTGGCCCCCTCCTCTTCATCCTCTACCTGTTCCCCCTTGGCCAATTAATCCGCCGTCATGGTCTCAACTTCCACTGCTTCGCCGATGATATCCAGCTCCTCATCTCCACCAAGTCAATCTCCACCACCACACACTCTACACTGACAAACTGCATCTCTGAAATAAAATCTTGGCTTCAATCAAATTTCCTCAAACTCAACTGCAACAAATCTGAAATCATCATCATTGGTCCAAAAACGCTCACCAAATCCACCCAAAACTTCATCCTCAATATTGATGGTCTCCCAGTATCCACCTCCCCTCACAACCGGAATCTTGGAATCATCTTTGATCAAACCCTCTCCTTCGACAAACACATCAAACACATCACAAAGACAGCCTTCTTCCACCTCAAAAACATTGCCCGTCTCCGTCCATCCCTCTCCTTCACAGCAGCAGAAACCCTCATCCACGCCTTCATCACCTCCCGTCTGGACTACTGCAACAGCCTCCTCTATGGCTCACCCTCAAAAATCATCAGTAAACTTCAATACATTCAAAACTCCGCTGCCCGTCTACTCACCCACTCCCCGATCCGTGACCATATCACCCCCGTCCTTTACAAACTCCACTGGCTCCCATCCCCCAGAGAATCCAATACAAAATCCTCCTCATGACCTACAAAGCCCTCCATAACCTGGCCCCATCCTACCTGACTGACCTCCTCCACAGGCACACTCCCACCTGCACCCTCCGCTCTGCTGCTGCCAATCTCCTGTCCCCCCCCCCATCCGGACCAAACTCAGATCCTGGGGGGACAGGGCTTTCTCCATCGCTGCTCCCACCCTATGGAACTCACTACCCCAAACCGTCAGAGACTCCTCCTCACTCACCACATTCAAAACATCACTGAAGTCTCACCTCTTCAGCACTGCCTTCAACCACTGAAGGTCACCTCACCTTCTGTCTCCTTTCTCTGTTCGTTTACTTATTTATCTATTTATTCACTTCTCTATGTTCTAGAAATCCCTGTAAAGCGTCTTTGAGTGTTTGAAAAGCGCTATATAAATGTAATGCATTATTATTATTATTATTATTATAGATCTGTGAGAATACAATTAGTGGATATGTTGCAGATTAAATGTAAATTTGCAGAGTTTAAATGAAAATTGCAGATTTTCTTGTAGAAAAATAGAAAACTGGCATGTCAAAAAAGTGTTTTTGTTTTGCTGCACATATATCTAGTGTAACTCAGGTAAAAGTTGGCGCTAACTACCTAAACGAAGAGTTTACAATCATTAGCAGAATTGTTCAATTTTTAGAAAACCTTTCTTTTGATTTCTTCTTTTTGATTAACAATAAAATGTCGCTAAAACAATACAAATTGTAAATTAAACCGAAGCCAAAAGTAGGAAGATAGGATTTATTTATATAACCTTCATCATATAACCACTTGAGGCATATCACATTCAATTCAAGTGCAGCCATTTATTACATTGGCAAATGTGGCAGCCATTTTGTACACAGCGTGGTCCTGCAATTTTCAATTGAAAAAAATTAACATATTAAGAAGTCCCTTTTCAAGAAACAATGAGATGTTTTTTAAACTGGACAGATCAGTGAAGCCTTGGTATTAGGTCTGTTCTCAAATGGATCTTGAACCTATCTCGACTTTAAACTTGGACAAAAGAAGGTGACCAGTTAAGCCAAGCTGTTAGTTACGATAAAGGGATAATTAAATCACTACAATTACCAATGTTATCCCAGGATTAGGTTAACGACCTATACTGCTCTCCACTGAAGTAAAATTTGTTCATGTAGAAGTTAAACTTCATTGGATAAATCAACATTGAACACATAAACATATTGTGGTATGTTTTTTCACTCTCCTGATTTTGGGGACTACTTCTGAGTTATTGGCAGTCTTCACACACCTCCCCAAGAGGTTAATTCTTTGTGTACAATACAATACAATACAATACAATATATCTTTATTGTCATTGTATCCAGGGGTACAACGAGATTGGGAATGCGCCTCCCATACGATGCAATAATTTAAGTAATTAACAGCAACCCAACGAAACGAAACAATTGTAACAGTTTTTAGACAGGGTAAAGTGCAAGTTGATCTATGCGTTGTGGCCATCCGGCTCAGCAGGACCGGTTCATAGCAGCTATGGCACATGCCTAGACTGGGAGTGATACTCGACTGAAATGCACAATTGAGTCTGACCCACTCTCATCCTCACAACTAGATAATCCTTCATTAGTTATTGGATGGATATCAAGAAATTCTACAGATTTCTCTCTTACTAGCAGGTTACATAACTGAAGGTTAACGGCTGGTTTTCTCTCATCTGAATGACCATTTTCCCCCTGGACACAGCTTTCGATCATCTTTCATGTAAACAAATTCTTCACAGTATTTTAATATTAAACTATGCAGCATCTGTTTAGTATATTTCATTTAGCATTGAAATTTCTTGTCGAGCAAGTGTTAGAAGCACAGCAAGCTAACAATTACCATGTAGGGAAAAATATCTCGGCTTTAAGTTGCACGGTTAAAGAGTGTTCAGAGTTGAAGTTCATGTTACACACAATTTTAAAAAGATGATTGAATCGAGATAAGCACGTTGCTGTAGTAAATATTTTGGTCCAAAACATAGAATTTTTAGCCATCAGGTTTTGTGAGTATGCAATATTATAATGTGATCTTTACATCTCATCAAATCATTTTACTCTAACAATAAGGCCTTTGTTCCAAAGATACAGGAGCAACTGGTGATTTTGTTGCGCAGTGTAGTTAAACTGCAACACATGTCAGTAGGTTAATGCCAGAACAATTTTACTTAGCCTCAACGCAATGGCAAAATGCACTGTGCGACACAACTTTAGAGAGTGATCACACTTGTGAAATTGTCCCAGTTACGGCATCACTTTGAATACATGCAGCTAGATGAATGCATGACCACATTATCTAAAATCCACGAGTACTACAGTGAAATAATTCCTTCTCTCCTGAGATGCTGCCTGACCTGCTGAGTTACTCCAGCATTTTATGAATAAATACAGTGAAATAAAACATGTACCTGTACAAATAACATTGCTCACTTCCTCAGGCTTTTTTTAATAGAACTGAAACACTAAGCTAGGGCAAGTGCAACCTTGCTTCAGTGAATAATAGGACCCTGTTCAAGAGAACCTACTTGTGACAAAGCCCTTTATGGAACAGGGGAAATTATTTTAAATACTAGGTGCATTATTTAGCAGATTAAGCATTTTTTAAAAGGGAAAATTGCAAGGTAGGTTCTGGGCATTAAAGCTTTGGATGACCTTAAGTTTAGAGAGAGAATGGTGGTGTGGGGTTAGTGTTGGTGACCGGGCAAGAATATATTGTAACAGCCACGTCTTAGAGGTCCAGAGTTTAAGTAGGGAAGGGGCCACACGAGAACTTGAATGGATAATGAGCCTAGCAAGATGAACAGTTTTTCTGTGGGAGATCGTTTTGGGAAGCGTGATCACAACTGCCTAAATTTTCAGATAGTTGTATTGGTTATTATTGTCTTGTGTACGAAGATACAGTGAAAGCTGTTGGTTGTGTGCTATCTAGTAAAATCAAATCATACTAGACATGAGTACAATTAAGCCATGCATAAGTACAACAGGTAATGTAAAGAGAAAAATACTAGAATGCAGAGTAGAGTGTTACACCATTATAGCGTTACAGTTACAAATAAAAAGTCCAAAGACTGGACTTTGGGGGACCGGGACATTCAGTAATCTGATAACAATGGGGAAGAAGCTGTTCCTGAATTTGGCAGTATGTGCTTTTAACCTTTGGTATCTTCTGTCATTGGGAGAGGGGAGAAGAGGGAATGACCAGGGTGAAAATTGTGTTGTCTGCTTTTCCTAGACAGTGTGAAGTGAAGATAGAGTCAATGGTAGGGAGATGTGATAAACTGGGATACATCCACAACTCTCTGCAACTTCTTATGGTCTAGGGCAGGGCTGTTGCCATACCAAGCTGCGATGCATTGCGAGCAGATGCTTTCTATGGTACATCTGTAGAAGTTGGTAAGAGTGACTGTAAAACGACTAACGTATTCAGTCTGAAGTAGGCTTTGGTATGTTTTCTTGGCCGTATTTCTGTGTGGTTGGTCCGGGGGGTGGGCAAGGCTAATTACAGCAGTATCAGGCAGGAGCAAGAGGGAGTACATTGGAAGCTGTTAATAGGAAAATCCACACCTGACAGGTGGAATTCGTTTGAATTCTGGTTAAATTCAGGACCAACATATTCCTGTGTGGAAGACAAACAAGGATGGCAAGGTTTAGGAACCTCAGACAGCAAGAGATATTGTAATTTTAGAGAGTAAAAGAAGCATAAGTGAGGTTTAGGAAGCTAAATTTGACATGGGCCAAAAAGAATGTAAAGGAAGCAGAAAATAATTTAAATAGAGTCAGGAGTTCTAAGAGGGGCCATGAAATTTCCATGGCAGGGAGTATTGAGGAGAATACCAAGGTATTTAATACACACATTAAAAAACAAGGTGGTAGCTAAGGAGAGGGTAGGACCACTCAAAGATAAAGGGGGAAATTTATGCCTGGAGCTAGAGGACAAGGGCAAGATACTAGAAAAAGTACTTCACATCTGTATTTACAAGGAGGAGGTTGTGGGTGATAGGGAGAGGTATCCTGATGTTGTAGGGCATGTTGATGTCAAGCTGGTGGTGATGTTAAAGAACATTAAGGTGGATGTCCCCAGATCCTTGATGGGATCTAACCCAGGTTATTGTGAGAGGCAAGAGATTCCTGGGCCTTTGATAGTGATCTTTGTATTCTCTCCAGCCATAAGTGAAACCCCAGATGACTGGAGAATAGCCAATGCTGTTCCTTTGTTTACAATGGACAATAGGGACAAACCAGGAAATTATACCAGGTTGATGTTTGTGATATATGATTTGGACAACAGTGGGCTTATTACTAAGTTTACAGACAACACAAAAATTGGCAGAGTTGTTGATAGCGAGGAAATTTGTCAAATGATGCAGCAGGTTTTAGATCAGTTGGAAATATGGGCAGAGAAACAGTACATGGAGTTTAATCCAGACAAGTATGAGGTGTTGCACTTTGGGAGGGAAAGGGAGAAAGGAGGCAGTTAAACCCAGTTAGAATCAGAGTTGTACCTAACCATGGCTGAGACAGGAGAAATGGTTTAAGTTTATTATTGTCATGTGTATCAAGGTACCGCAAAAAGCTTTGTTTTACATTCTATCCAATCAAATTAGATAATACTATACATAGATACAATCAAGCTAAACTCAAGTACAATAGGTAGAACAAAGGGAAAAGATACAGAGTGCAGAATGCAATTAAAGTGATGGCATGCAGCTATAATCATTGCATTTGAAAGTGATCTTGGATCAGTTTGGTCAACAGTGAAAAGGACCTGATAATGTTTATATTATCAAGCTAGATTTGATGGTAAGTAACTAATTACCTCAACTAGTACATGAAGAGGAATGAGGGTTTGGATCCTAAAATGTCAGCCTGAGTTTGAAGTTTTGGAAGACTACTTTGCAGTCTTCATGGAAGGGTGAACCATAGAAACATAGAAAAATAGGTGCAGGAATAGCCCATTTGGCCCTTCGAGCCAGCACTGCCATTCAACATGAACATGGCCGATCATCTAAAATCAGCACCCCATTCCTGCTTTTTCCTCATATCCCTTGATTCCTTTAGCCCTTAGAGCTAAATCTAACTCTCTCTTGAAAACATCCAGTGAATTGGCCTCCACTGTGTTTTGTGGCAGTGAATTCCACAGATTCACAACTCTCTGGGTGAAAAAGTTTTTCCCCATCTCAGTCCTAAATGACCTACCCCTTATTCTTAAACTTTGACCCCTGGTTCTGGACTCCCCCAACATTGGGAACTTTTTTCCTGCATCGAGCCTGTCCAATCTCTTAAGAATTTTATGTTTCTATAAGATTCCCTCTCATCCGTCTAAATTCCCGTGAATACAAGCCCAGTCTCTAAATTCCCGTGAATACAAGCCCAGTCGACCCATTCTTTCATCATATGTCAGTCCAGCCATCCCGGGAATTAACCTGGCAGAGGACACTTATTCAGAACATATTCAAAACTAGATAAATCACCAAGACTGGAAAAGGGGAAATGGTAAAGGCTTTGATAATTTTTCCACACTCTTTGGAAACCACCTGGGTGCCAGAAGACTGTTTATTAAAAAAGGGGTAGATAGAATAACTGGAGGCTGGTCAGTTTGACATTGATAATGAACATAGAACAGTACAGCACAGAAACAGGCTATTCAACCCACCCATGTCTGTACTGACTGATGCCAATCTATAATAATCCCATTTGCCTGAATATGGTCCATTTCTCTCTATTCAATGCCTGTTCGTGGGACTGTCAAAATGTCTCTCAAATATTGCTATCATATCTGCTTCTACCACTACTCCTGACAGTGTACTCGGTATAAAACAAAACCTACTTCACATTCCGAGTGCCTCCTTTATCATAAGATAATAAGTGATAGGAGCAGAATTAGGCCATCAAGTCTACTCCGGCATTCAATCATGGCTGATCTATCTCCCTCCTCACCACATTCTCCTTCCTTCTTCCCATCACCTCTGACACCCGTACTACTCAAGAATCTACCTTTACCAACCTATCCACTTGCATTGCCACTTTCAGGGAGCTATGGACTCGGACAAATTATTTGAAAAACATCTAAAGAATGACACAAACCTGAATTTAGAAAGGCATGGGTTATGAAGGAAATGCATGAATTTGTTAAAGCAGGTACATGCCCAAGTATAATTAAGCTTTTTTTGAGTTAGCAAGGGAAATCAATGAGATTAGAGCATTTTATGATGTAAAAGTCCCATATGACGAACTGATCAAGAAAACAAAAGCCAGAGATTTTATGGAGTGTGTTTTAGAATGGCAAGCATAACAATGGTGGTATACAGGATAGTTTAGAGGCACTGAGGGGACTTGGAGTGCATGCCCACACATCCTCAAAGTAAGTAGAGAAAGTGGTTAACGCAGGCAATCAGTTTGAAGACTTATAACCTGCAGGGTATGGATCGCAAGGGCTAGGTAGTGAATTAATCTTGTCCATTTTTGGCTAGGCTGGACTAATTGGCTTCTTCCTGTGCCATAAACATCTTTGATTTTATACCTTAAGGGATCAAAGGGTTGTACCAGAGATGCAACCAGAGTGAGAGACAAGAATGATATCCAAATTAATGTAACTAAGAAGATTAAAACAAGATCTCAAACTGTAACATGCTTTTGCTGCCTTGCAAGTAATACTATTTTAAGCTTGGCCTGTCCGAGCAGCCTGCAGCTAAACATTCTTGTCCATCTGTGCCCATCACTCCACCTGATTTAGAAATAAGTTGTATCAGCAGGATTAAAATCCTATTAACATCACTTTTTATTAAAACTAGTTTTAAGTTTAACAACTCAATCAAAAATTAAAAGTACATTTAGTTGTATAGCTAGACATTTTTGAATAAGCTCTATGTACTCCACTTACTTATTTATATTGACTCTTAAAAAAAACACCCATTTTCATACATTCATAACAGTGAATCAATCCTGCCTCTACCTAGTAAATCAGAGGTTTGTGTAAGGAGGCCACAAATGTTTGCACAATTTATCATCTTCTCCGTATGGATCTACTTCAGCCTTCTGGTAAGATATGTACGAGTGCAAAATTCCAAGATTGTGGCGCAGTAATGATAGAAAACAAGTAGAAACTGCACTATGCAAAGATGGCAAGATATTCATATGATCATTAATATGACGGAGAAGAGTTTAATATGTGAAGAAAATAAGCATAGAAATATTGCTTGAGCAAAATCTTGGTATAAAAATGTATTTGGTCAGGTGTACAAAATTGTATACGTATTTAAGTCTGATGTAGTTTCATAATTGGCATTAGAATTCGAGTACCTAAAAGATATCCAATAATTTACAAGATTTAGATTTGCACCCATGTTACTTACATACAGTGAATTCTTAACTTGGGAATCAACCAAGCTCAGCTAGAGCAACTACAAAAATGTAGTTTAAAAACTATGGGGAAGAATGAAACCTTTGCTTTTACACCTTATTTTTTTCCTCTTCTCTAGCTGCTCATTAATTCAGTGGTTATAATCTCAAATGGTACTTGGGAGAGGTAGTAACATTAACTCACCCAAGTGACAAAAGCACTTGCATTTATAAAGTACCTCATCATGTCCTCAAGACACCTCGAAGCGCTTTATGTCCAATAAAGTGCTTCTCAACTGCAGCTGATGTTATTCAAGTAGTCATTGTACAAACCTAGACAGTGAATGGAGGCAAATGGAATTCAGGGGAAACGGTCACAGCTGAGACCAAACCAATTCTTCACCTCATGTCTGCATTTAAACTTTCCAGCAACAATCAATGGACATAAAGCAAAAATTTGGTCAATTTTTCTGTCACTGAGGCCGATTGGAAATCCTCTGAAGCCTAATTAGTTCCACACAAACTATAATAAATCAAATCTTTTACCTTTTTATTCTGTAATGCTAAGTTGACTTGGGCTGCATTTTCCAACTGTGATAGAGAGCTTCCAGATCTTTGTATAAAAGTATTTATAAAGCGACTTCCATGTTACTACTGTTCAGGTTACAGAAGTTTGTCCTTACAGAATTCACAAATCACTACCCAAAAATGTGAGATACGCAACAAAATCCACTTTTTGCAGATCACGTGCGTAAAGAAATAAAACACCACACAATCTAATTTTCTTACACTTGCATTTTTTGATGCACGCGCAGATGACTTGTTTTTGAATTATGGAAAATCACAAGAAAGTCTGGATTCTAAGAACGCCACACACTCTTAACGCAGGGGTCGTCTGTAGTTAACTAAATTTACATGATGCCATGTGCCAATTCACTGAAAGGTTTAGTTTATTGGAATCTTTCCAAGCAAGCTAATCTCTCCTTACAAAGTAGTATTTCAATATTCTTGGCATTACAAAGTAATTTTAAGCACGGCAAGTATAGGAATTATGTCTCAAAACCATCCCTGAATGAAGCTAACGATAAAACTGGCTGCACAATGATGTGCATCAATGCAGCAAAAGAACTCTTACAAATTGGGAGTTTGAAATGCTATACTACAGCCTCCCCTCTATGGAAATTGTGGCAGTACTGCTTCAAGATATATAAAACTCTGCAGTGCAGTACAGAAATAACCTCAGAGGATTCGAGCACATTTTAATCAGAAAGCTTCTTCAACTAAACTGATTTTTGCTGGTCTACAAAGCTATGCTGGCTCTATATTGTTGACTTAGAACACCCGTAGCACATAAGACACTTTTTTATCAATTCCTAGGACAGTTTATAAGAAATTACCACTGGTACAGCACGAGAATAACACTGTGAAAAGCATGGATTTCTAAGCCAGTACTCACTCACCTGTAATATTGGGTAAGGATATTCCATACAGTAGACACTGAACATGCTTACAAGTTGCTGTAGGACACTCGAATTAAGGAGAACCAGGGCAGTATGGCTGGGGTGTAAGTGAATTGGTCTATCCGTCAATCGTGAACAGCTGTTTAAGGATTTGTGATGCACACAGTGCAGGCCTTCAGCAACGTGAGGAGGGGAGGCTTTCTGCCCGGTAACGTTTTCAGCTGTTGCAATCAAACTTCTGCAGATTAACCCTCAAATCCTGGCCCTGAAGACTGGGTCTGTTTGTAGAGAAGGGATCTGCTTTCCTTACCCAAGAACCTTTTTTTAAAAAGCAATGCGTCTGCACAGTAATAGACATGAACAGGTGCACACTTGTCACTTTAGCTCAAACAGGCGTTACTTTTTACAAGCTGCAATGCCTTTCAGGGGGACATTCTAATAAGTTTCTTACATTATATTGTATTTTTATTGATGTGGCAGTTTAGAAAAATACGACCAACTCTGTTCCATTTCTTTAATTGTGAAGGTTTCCATTTATGTATTTATTTGTTTTTGCATTTATTGCATATATGTTTGTACGCACCGTCAGGATTGGCTATTTTTTAATTTCGTTGTACTCGTTGCAATGACAATAAATGAATATTATTATTATTATTATTATTATTATTGCAGTTTATCAAGATGCATTTATGTTCAATCGTTGGCTTCTGCTACCTTGAAAAGTTATAAGAATTGCAAACATATGTGTGATTGGGCCAGCTTTTGAAACTATATTTCAATTAAGGTTTTTTTTTATATTTAACGTTTTCACTGTTAAAATGACCATTTGGATAGTATATTTACTAGAGACATCCTAAACATTGTTAAATGCAGTTTGTGTGAAATGTAAATGCCTTTCTTGGGAAAGTTCTTTTGCTTGGCTAAAAGGGAACTTCTTTAAGATGTAGGGTTAATTGTATCCCTTACAGTCTTTATCTACCACAAAAAAAATCTGTGGTTCAAGGGATAGGCACATCATGAGACATTTCATAATACAGCAAACTGCACACCCATCAAAGGATATGTGTGGCTTTACTACAATACACGAGGTTCAGGTGATCATATTCTACCCCTGAAGTTAGCCATTTTGGGCAGAAGCCTTACTTGGATGATAAACACAATCCTGGTAAATATTACAGTGTAATACTGGGGGAGTGCTGCTTTTTTGGACGAGTAGCTTCCGGGTCAAGGGATTAAACTGGGGCATCACTATTGCCTGGTCATATGGGTAACAAAGATTCCATCGCACTAATATGAAGAGAAACTAAGAGCAGGAAGAGGGAAGGTACTATGGCAAAAATGTATTCTAATTTTAGTTAGTTGCCACAACGAAAACAACTGACCTGGTCATTTTTCACAAGATTTTTTTTTACAGGAATTTGCTCACCATCCAGTTGATAGATTTTCCTAATTACAAACAGAACATACTTCAAAAAATGTAAACTGCCTTAGGATATACCAAGGTCAAGAATATTGCTTTGAAAATGTCAGTTCCTCCTTTGATTCTTGCAAAGTCTCGCTTTGCACAAGCTGATGGTACTTTTCCTTATGAACAACTTTAACTATAATTCAGACGTAGTTTAAAGCAAGAGGTTAGTAATACTAAGATCTTTTTTCAATATGAGAAAGAAAACATGGATGAATAACAATGGTTAAAATTGATTCCTATGAAGAAGACAAGTTTGTGTTGGAACACAAACCTGAAGGTGGATATTCAAAATTTTATATGAAGAACGCAAGCACCCATAATATTGGATAATTCTCATTCTTCTATAGCAATTAGAATAATAATACACACACACACACACTTCAACTTCTAACACTGCAGGATGTTTGAGTGAATGGACCTAAAGAAGGGCATTTCAATTTCCCAACTGTGTGGAAATTGAGGATGAAGGCTAAAGTAAGGAACGGAGACGGAGACAGATTATCTCTAATCTGGTTAACTGTAATCAGATCAGATCTGTCAAGCACACTTGAATCTAGTCATTAGTACGCCTCTGAAAATATTTAAGTTCTCCTGCTATCATTCGCCAACCTGCTAACCATCAAGCCAAATCTGCTGCAAACCAGAGGCAGAAGCAGATGAGTTCCACCAAGGGGTTATGTAATACCCCACTCCACCTGTACCCCAATGCTCCATCCCAGAGCAATTTATGGGCTGGCAGTAGTAATAACATTTCTTCTGACTTCAAGAAAAAGAGCTCTGCTATTCCGGGTATTTTCCTCTCCCCATATGACTGTTCTCATTGTCCCAGCACAAGATAAATATATAGTTTCAGTTACAGAAGTAGTACTTATTCCAAAATAGGAGAGCTCAAACTAAGTCTGGTTCATCACCTCCAATCTCCCAGAGCCTGACACTCTTCGCTTTGTCATCCAAACCCCTAATTCTTAAAATAAAACTAAACTCGAACTTCCTATCCTTATTAGAAACATCACTAGCAAACCAGGGTTTGTCTTTCAGAACAACATCCTTAGCTCTATGAAATTTGCAGTCTGCCTTGTCACATAAAACATAATCCTTAAATAAAAAGCAGACTACGATCAGTCAGTATTATTCTCATCAGGCAACTGCCATGACAAAATTCCAATGATTCTTTGGCTGGTGTCTTTCTAATGCAATGCCCCCAATAACCAGAGCAATATCTCACAACATCCATTTTCACTGGAAGCTCGCCATCATATGGCTAATAATGATTAAGCTAGGAAAATGGCAGACAAAACTTTAGATCCAAAAACTGACTTTTGAATCCTACATTAAAAGAACAGCAACACAGCCTACCATCAAAGCCCACTGAAGTCACCACAGGGAAGAGATGGGACTGGTAGGTAACACCCTCTCTTTCAAGCTTCTTCCCCCCTGCCGGGAGGCACCACCATCACCTCTGATTTGCACTACATTAAACACAATCCCAGCTGAGCAGTGGTTAAGTTTGGTCTGCTCAGCATCTTCCAAATTTAGTTTTTTTTTTATCTTGAAAAACAAAGGCTTGTTCCAGTTTTCTGTCAAATTGCAAATACATATTTGTGATGCTCTGCAGAAATGGAAAAAATCCAGCAGGCAGTTTATCTGAGTAATCATGTTTACCACTCCGTACCATTGCAATAAAAAGTCACTAGATTGCAGACCATTTATATACAAATTCAAAATGCCTTCATCTTTGCTCGCAGCGTGACATATGTTAGCCAGCGCGGCAGTTGGCTGCATGCCAGGGATTTTCTCCTTCTCCAATAACAGATGAACCACTATCAGTGTTCTCCACAACAGCTGCAATACGCCAGCATCATCCCCCTGCCCGTTTCGACTGTAATCCTGTGCCTTCTGATTTAATACTGTAATTACTTCTAATGTTGTACAGAAGAGATAAATGTTCAGTATCTCTTCACCCCAAACAGGAATATTTCAAAAATATACAATCTTATTAACTGTTAAAATGCTTGTGTATTATTTGCTGAATAAACTTTACAATTATATAAGACAAACCAAAAGTAGAGATTTTGAGAGAATAGAAAGAAAATGTAAACTTTGACAAATCTACATTGATAAAATATTTAGTTTTAACATATAAAGTAAATGTTTAACTTAATTCTAAGAGCATCTCACCTACCCTGAGACATGACCTTCAACCATGATTGTTTGAAATTGAATTCATCTTTCTCGCCCACAGGCAAATAATCAATAGTTTTCTGGATTCCAATTTCAGAAGAGTCAGCATTTACTATTTTACACCGAAGCAAGGTGAAGTAATTGCAGCCACAGATCAATTAATAGTGGCAGATATTCATTCGCAGCTTTGAAGATTGACCCAACCATCTACTCAGGAAGTGAATACACACTGCCTTCAGAAGATCACACAAACCAAGTTCCAATTCAGAACAAGAACAGAAACATTGGATAGCTCTTCCCTTTTTAGCTGTGGAGGAGATGGTGGTGAATCACTGGAACACCCTATCTGGTGAAAGCTGGACCATTAGAGATACTTAAAGTGGGGGTGGATACATATTTAATCGATTAAGGAATGTGGGCACAGAAGAAATTATATGGCCAGGCAGATTTTGAAGGACCTGTTGGCTTACTCATCCTCCTATTTTCTTGTGTACTTGTGGCTCATCCGCCCATTTTTATTCTAGCCTGGGAATGAATGGGGTGCAACATTATGCAGAATCTGTATATGGTTGTACTAGAATTATAGCAGTCAATCAGAAAACAAGCGAAACCATACCTGCAAAATTCAACGGTAGACATAAAATGCTGGAGTAACTCAGTGGGTCAGGCAGCATATCTGGAGAGAAGGAATGGGTGACATTTCAGGTCGAGACCCTTCCTCAGACTGATGTCAGGGGAGCAAGAATTCAAGGTGGGACACTGCAATCCTCAAACATGTTATCATTAAAAAGGTGATATTAGGCATTTTAGTGGGCTTAAAGGTGGATAAATCCCCAGGGCCCGACAAGAATTATCTGAAGATGGTATGGAAGGCAAAAGAGATTATTGGTCCCTCACAGAGATTTTTAAATATTTGTTGGCCACAGATGAGGTACGGAATGACTAGAAGTAAATGTGGTTTCTTTATTCAAGAAGGGCATCAGAGATAAGATAGGTAGTAACAGGCCACGTTGTTCAGATAGACAATGTTTATCACCATTGCCCTTGTCAATCCTGTTGGTGACATCTTAACAAACTTCAAACTTGTGAGACACAATTTCACACACACAAAGCTGCTCTGACTATCTCTAATCAGTCCTTGCCTATCAAAATGTTGGCAGCGCCTGTCGCTGAGAAATTCCTTCAGTAACTTATCAACAACTGGTGTCAGACTCACCAGCTTGGAATCCCCTGGTAACCCTTCTTAAATAAAGGCACAACAGTAACCACCCTCCAGACTTCTGCTACCTACCCCATGGCTAAAGATCATGCCAATATCTTTGCCAGGGCCCCATCAATTTTTTCCCTCACTTTCGAAGATACATTTGGTCAGGCCCTGGTGATTCACATTCATCTTAATATACATTAATATACTCTTTTCTAATTTGGATTTGGGTCCAATACATCACTACTTATTCCTCTCAATTCATTTGCTTCCATAACTTCTCAGTAAATACAGATGAAAATTATTAATTTAATACCTTGCTCATCTGCTCTGGGTCAAAACATGGACAGCCATGTTAATCCTACAGGGGCCTTCGCTCTAATTTGTGCTCTGACCACCAAAGCCTGCTGGAGCTCCAAGCTGCCAACCATTTTAACTCCCCATGCCATTCCCATACAGAGCTTTCTATCCTCAGTCTCCTCCATTGGCAGAGGAGAAGGCTGGCAAACTAGAGGCCAATGAGTCTAATATAGTGCAGATAGACATGGTTCTAAAAAGGACAAAGTGTTGGAGTAACTTAGCGTGTCAGGCAGCATCTCTGGAGAACATGGATCTGTCCCAGCATTCAAGTCACTTGCTCATTTCTCCCCTCACACACTCTTTTCCCATCCAATAGTCTCATTTTTTCTCTGATCCCTTCTTCCATCTCCTTCTACCCCTATCCCTCCCAACAGCCTTACATTTCACTTCTCCTTTATACACCTCCAACCTGCCAGACATCCCTTTACCTGTAAACAACATCTCCCATTAAACCTTTACAAGCTCTTGTCTATTACCTTCAAAATTGGTATTGCTCCAATTCAGGATTTTAACCTAATGACCAGATCTATTTATTTCCGTAACTAATTAAAAACTAATAGAAATATAGTTATTAGTCTTATGGTGTTCACCTCCTGGCCTTCAGTCACCAGCTCTGCCTCATTGCCTAATAAGTCATCTAGTGTCACTACAACAGCCCTTATATATTGTTTAAAAAAACGTACCTAGTCACACAAAGAAATTTCGCTCGGTCCAAGCCCTGTGCATTATGGCATCACTAGTCAATACAAAGGAAGTTAAAATCACCTGTTATTACGATCCTGTTACCCTTACAGTTCTGTGCAATCTTTTAACATATTTGCTCCTCCACTAGTTTCATTCTCTGTATAACAAACACCAGTTTCCCTCATGACTTGGATGGCTAAAAAGACAAGCTATCTATTTTCAGATTTCTAGAAGCTCCTGGAAGCTGCACGATGAAAGGTGCATAAAATCGTCCTTCATCCTCATTTTTTTTAGTGATTAAATACCTGTGTGCAAAAAACACTCTTTCCTGTTACATTTCCACTCGCTATCTCCCTCTCCCCCCACACCCCCGAATTAGCTGGGATCTGGTGTTTCATTCATATCAGATCATGGACACAAATGCAGAGCCTCTCTTTCTCTATATTAATCTTGTCTACATTTTTTTTTTAAAGCCTGTGCCTTTAAGTTGACAAAGAATCACAGTCTTTGTGATTACTGAAGAGCATCTCTTGGTTCAAATACAATTCCCAATTTGGATTGAATGTAGCTGATGTTTATTGTTCGTGTAATTCTTATGGGGTAAAATAAAACACTCAATTCATTTGCAACTGGGTATTTCAGTTGTGCAGACGTGCTGGCAACAGCACAAAGCAAGACAGATCGATGGACTTGTCTCGCAAGCATCAGCCAACAGAATTATAGTCAAGATTTACCATAACAGACGATCTTACTTGGCAGATCTTTCCCTTAAATGTACTGCATTATGGTTAATTACACAATAAGGATGTACCCTTGGATCCAAAGATACTCACAGCATAAGCAAAAACTGAACAAGTTTAATTTACAAATAGGACCATAGGCCACTCTCAAAATCACCTGTTGAAATGCTCAATAGGTCCTAAAAAGACAACAGAAGCAAATAGATTTTGTCTACTGGTGAAACACAAGCACATGTGCCAGTACTTAGATACAGTTAGCAGAAATCTCCCAAATTGCAACCCAGCCTTATTGATAAAGCCTTTGCATGCCCATTAAATATCTCATACATTATATCCCTAGTTTTCCCATACAAACAAAGTATGTCACATTTAATTCCTTAAAAGGAGATTTGTGGACAAAACACTTTAGTTTAGTTTAGAGATACAGCGCGGAAACAGGCCCTTTGTCCCACCGAGTCTGCATCCACCAGCGATCCCCGCACACTAACACAATCCGACACACACTAGGAACAATTTACACATACACCAAGCCAATTAACCTGCAAACCTGTACATCTTTGGAGCGTGGGAAGAAACCGAAGATCTCGGAGAAAGCCCAGGCGGTCACGGGGAGATCGTAATAACTCCGTACAGACAGCACCTGTAGTCGGGATCGAACCCGGGTCTCCGGTGCTGCAAGCGCTGTAAGGCAGCAACTCTATCACTACGCCACCGTGGCTGCCCTATTTAAGATTTTTTTTTTCTTTCCCCTATTTAAGATTTAAGTACTTCTTCATACTTAAACCTTAAATCATCAAGTTTTGAATATTCCAAATTTTTATCATAAGACACTAGCAAATGGCATTAACAGAAATTACCCTTCAGGAGTTAGGATAATTTTATGATTGCACAACTGATGAGAGGGAGATCATCATTAACAATCTTTTATCAAGACATTGAAAGCAGAATGGAGCAGTTAAATTTATGGAAAACTTGATCAATTGTAGTACAATATTATCTTTTACGATATTTCAGTTACAGCTGTTTCTTTATAGTTTACCAACTACAAAGATCAGTGACATATTGTTGTGCTAATCTCAATAGTCTATTAATAGTTTATATGCAAATAACTGTGCTTGCTACTATTCTAACCAATTTATCAAAATTTCAGACTTTTTTGAAATGAGTTCATTTGCACATAACATACAAGTAGCAGAAATGAGTCATGGATGGTGGATTGTTAATTCTTTGTAAGACAGTCACCTCCAAATAATCCAAAAGATTTATATAAACTTCAATTAAAATACACCATATTAGGATTCTGTGATATAATTAGTCCGGTTCTCCCAAATCCCCTACTCAGTATGGAGTCAGCAGTGAGAACATGTTATAAATAGATTTTAACAGTGGCAGAACCTTGGTGTGATTTACTTAACATGACAAGCCACTTGAGTTTAAAACCAATCCCCCAATTCAGGGTTTAAAAAAGAAAATATTCTCAAGAAAAGTATCAAACACGATACAGATAAGTGCTCTTTGGAGCTTGATGCAAAATACTTGAAAGCCCCTGAAAGTTTATTTACAGATCTTGTGGCAGTATAGAAAAGAAACAAGTTGACGAACCATGCAGCTTATGGCACTGACATTTGTTACAACATTAGAGAAGGTCCAACTTAATCACTGACTAAAATAAACAATGATAGTGGCAACTATTATTGGGCTAGATTAGCTGGATCACATTCAAAATTGTTTAAGTTCGTAGCAATATGAACAATGTGTCCCTTACTATCATTTTCTTTCCCTCTGCATTCCAGTTGTCACCAGTTTATATATATATTTTTTTTTAATTCACCACTATTCCAATTTAAAGACTCCAAGGCTTTCTTTCAGCAGGTTTGATAGTCATGAATTCAGTAAATGAAAATACATTTTTGATTATTTAATGAAATCAAATACAAAATCTGAGTTTCACAATACACCTACAAGTTCAAACCAATTTTCCTACATGTTATTGCAACTGTGGTTATTCTTCAATTAAGCACACCTAACATTTTTGCACAAAAATAGAATCCGATGCTACCACATGTTCACTTAAGCTTAGCCCTCTTGTTGCTATGAATAATGCAAACCCTAAAAAGTCAACAAGACTCGTAAAAAATGACAGTGTTACATGCACACGCTGGAATTGTTTGTATGATATAAATGTTCCAATGCTGCACAGATGATCTTTTTTTCGTTCACAGATCTGTGAATATTCTCTTGTATTATGCAGTATCCCAAATGCACGCTGCCTAAAATGGGATTGTTGTTCTTTGACAATACACTTCTAAAGACAAATCAGCTCAACGGTTTTATCATATGTAGTCATGATATAGTAGTTCTAACCTCAAAGTGTAGCTGTCAACATAATAATGTAATCATCTGCATGATATATCCAATGGTGAGTACAAGATTATAATATTCACAACTAGCAATTGCATTTTTGATAGGGCACACAAATTAGCCAAGGCCTCATTTACTACCGCATTACAACAAAAGGCAACATAGAAATTTACGGCACCAAGATGCATGCGTGTGCGCATGCGTGTGTGGCGGGGGGGGGGGTGCGTGAGGTAAAGTAAGAACTCTTGCGAGAGGATTTAATACCGTCCCATCTACATGAACATTAAGTCCCACTTATGTTAGCGCTAGAGGTTTCCACTACTAAAAATTTCCAGAGTGTCAAAATAATACTGCAATAATGTGAAAACAAGGAACTGCAGATGGTGGTTTTCATAAAAGGACACAAAGTATTAGTGCAGAGGCGGGACAAATAGAATGTGGGCTATGCTAAGATAGAAAGTGGTTGAGTTGTATAAAATGGATACTTTTAAAAGGTAACTAAGTGAGTGCACGGGAAAAAAAGAGCGAGAAAGATCTGAAAGGCAAAAATCAGCTTGGTGGAATATATACCCAATTGTAAACAACTAGATGACAGTAAAAATCAGTGTTAAAAAAAGATGGTTAGTGCTAGGAGACAAAATCCCAGCCATCTATATACTAAAACACTAATTTCTTTGTTTGTTTGTTTGTTCCTGAACTACAGCCAAAACGGTACACGACAGCATGACAATTTTAGGCCCACCTTATTCACCGTCATCCCTTTGGTGCTAATGGAACAAGTTTCATTGAAATTGGTGTTATATTTTTAAGGTTATTCACATTTTAAAGTTTAAATCTATCTCCTAGGGAGGGAGGGAGGGGGATGGAGTGGGAGGGAGGGGGATGGAGTGGGGGGGAGGGGGGTGGGGAAAAGGAGAGTGGGGGGAGGGGGAAGAGGGGAGGAGAGGGTGCTGCACCAATGCAGAAGAGATTTGGGCCCAACGGGTCAGTAGTAGGATCTATTAGTGATCATATAAGTTAACATATATGTAAATATAAAAGATGTAACATTCTTCAATGAAAACACATAAACAACAATGTAGTTAATTGAAGAAGGAAAGTGTGAAATATTCTAGTTGCTAACCACATGAACGAAAATATCAATAAGGATTACCATTTTTGAAAGTAGATAAATCACAGTCTAAATTGATCCCAGGGTACAAATAGCTCATCAAAACCATCAACATGGATTTCATCGAGAATGATCGTGTCTAACTAGGATGTTTTATTTACTGTGGTACCACATTTAATGCATGACATATTGGGTTTTATTTACCAAGATCCCACATAGCAAATTGATCAGATAAATAAAATCTAACAAGAACCGAAAGGAAAGTGAAGAATAAGATCCAAGTTTGGCTTTGTCGTAGTAGAAAAGGGTAGCCTTAAATGTAGGAACCAGGATTAACAAGTTTGCAGGTGATACAATAAAATCCAGAGCCAATTTTTGGAAGAGAAAAAGATAAGCTGGTGCCAATAGTCTGGTCAAGTAAATCAGAGAAATGGTAAATGGAATGCAATCCAGATCAGAGTCTTTGGGGAGGGCAAACAAGCTGTGCAAATACATGATAAATCTGAACAAAATATTGAGAGCGGCAGAAGAATAGAAGGACCTTACAGTGGAATAGTATTAAATGCATACTTGAGAAAAGGCTATTTTCTCACCAAGAGCACCACCAATGGTTTCAAAGAATACATTAGCAAGCATTTGGGAAAGGCCAGACTGTTTTGATACATCTGAATGATAAAGCTTTTCACTGAGCCATTTTCTGATGTTAATTATTCTGAGAGAAAATGCTCATCTACAAAACACCATTGAAATTTGATGCTAATTTACAGGAACGCACATCCTATCATTTTTATTTTTTGTGGTTCAAAAAGTAAAAATATTGGGCAGGTCAGGTAGCATCTGTGGAGAGTGAAAATGTTTGAAGTCAATGAGCTTTCATCAGAACTGGGAAAACTTAGATGTGAAACCGGTTTTTATACTGCAGAGAAAGGGGGTGGGACCGAAAGACAAAGAGCCGTGATAAGATGGCTGACCAGGGCTTGACCGACCAGACCATGGCTGAATGACAAGTGAAAGCTGTGGTGCTAGACGGAAGAGGACGGTAAAGCTATGTTTGGAGAAGACATTAATTAAGAGGCAGATAATGAATGTTAATACAAGCTGCAGTTTCTGTTCTACAAATTAGGTCCAGACAAGCGGATTTTTTCCACCTTACTAGCAGAATTCTAGAAAACAAGGACTCTTTTGCAATACCAGATTGCAATTCAAAGGGCTGGACAAGCACCTAAATTTTGAAGTAATGGGGAGGAAAATGTAATATTGCCCTGGACCACTTGAAATAAGCATAACACTGAATTACATGGTATGGTTGACAACATTACTGTTTCAATTTTGAAAAGCAGATGCTATACATTATTTCCTAAAATTAAAGAAAATTTTGGCAAATAACAAAATAAAATCAAGTTACTTTTTGGGCTAATCAATTTCTGAATTTTGGAATTACAATTAAGCTACAAATTGTTTAATCTGTATTTGAGAAGAAGAAGGTAAAATCAGAAGTGTCAGTATTGCAGTTGAACAAAGGGGACAATGGAGGCATGTGGGAGGAGCTGGCCAAAGTTGGCCGGAAAGGGACCCTAGCAGGGATGACGGTGGAACAGCAATGGCAGGAATTTCTGGGAATAATCCAGAAAATGCAGGATCATTTCATTCCAAAGAGGAAGAAAGGTTCTAAGGGGAGTAAGAGGCAACCGTGGCTGACAAGGGAAGTCAAGGACAGTATAAAACTAAAGGAGAAGACGTATAACATAACAAAGATGAGCGGGAAGCCAGAGGATTGGGAAACATTTAAAGAACAACAGAAGGTAACTAAAAGGCAATACGAGGAGAAAAGATGAAGAAAAGACGGGGAGAAAAGATAAAACTGTGTGACAGTAATAGATGGTATTGAATTAAAGCTGGACATCATCTCACAGATATTTTGCATTTAGATATCATATGAATGTTTACCACATAATTGGATCATCAAAAAAATTTCAGACCAGAGATGATCTGAACATCCCCAAGTAAATTCATTTATTTCCTCTTCTTAAGGAGGGCAAGACAACCCAGAACCCATTACGTTAGCAATTTACAGCATGGATTTTCACACTATTCGCTTACAATATTCGCTTACACTTCCATAAACTCAGTCTGGGAAACACAGCAGTTCCAAACCTTCCATTAATATTTACACAATAGTATTTCAAGAGAATGTGGATGCAAACAGCTCTTTTTAATCTCTTTAAGTTTAATCTGTTTTTTTAAACGAGGTTAAAGATTCTCCAGTGGAAACAAGCTGGGCAGAGTTAATCATTAGATTAGTTTGAATCTTGCTAATAACCCAGTGCCATGAAATGTTCCAGTTCCTTCCTAATGGGATTAAATTCAACTGGCTGGTCATAAATGGGCAAGTTACAGGAAACTATTCCACTGCCATACAATTCCACAATGAATTGAGCTGCAAACCAATGCTCACTTTTATAAACCAATCTATTTATTAAAGCACATTCAGTAACTGCAGCCCTACTTTGGACTATAGCTCTGGTGATGTCATTGATGGTAGGGGAATACAGAAGCACAAGAGAAAATGACTTTACTCATGGAAGACAGAAGGTTGTGGTGGAAGGGGGCTATTTCTGGCTGAACAATGTAATTCCGCGGGGATCTAAGCTGGGACCTCTCTTGTTTATGAATATATAAACCACCTGGACGTAAATGTAGATGTAAATGGGCTCGTTCATAAGTTTGCTGACAACACCAAAATTGGTGAAGTTGAGGGCGGGGAGGTAGACTGGCAATATATAGAGCAGAATATAGATTAGCTACAGAAATGTGCGGAGAAATAGCAGATGGAGCTTAATCTGAGCAATTGAGGTGCTGCACTTTGGGAGATGGAAAGTAAGAGGAAAGCCCTTAACAGTATTGATGTACAGAGGGACCTTGGGGTCCCAGGCCATAGCTCCCTGAAGGTGACAACACAAGTAGAGAGATGGTGAAGAATGTTTATGTTATGCTTGCCTTTATTGTTCAGGGATTGAGTACAAGAGTCATGTTGCAGCCTTACAGGACTTTGGTTGGGCTGTATTTAAAGTACCGTGTGTAGCAGCCCCAATTACAGGAAGGATGCAGTTGCTTTGGAGCGGGTGCAGAAGAGGTTGACCAGAATGTTGCCTGGATTAGAGGGTATTAAGCTATGGGGTTGGACAAACTTGGACCGTTTTTTCTGGAGCGAGGGAGGATGAAGGGAGATAAAAGTATGTAATGTTATGAGAGGGATAGACAGGGTAGAAAGTCGGAATCTGTTACCCAGGATGGAAATATCAAATATTGTAGGGCATACCTTCAAGATATGAGGAGCAAAGTTTAAAGTAGATGTGTGGGGCAATTTTCTTTACACACACGCACGGTATTGAGTGCCTGGAACGCACTGCTGAGGGAGGTCGAGGCAGATAAGATAGTGGCATTTAAGAGAATTTTGGCTAGGCACATGGATATGCAGAGAATGGAGGGATATGGATTATGTGCAGGCAGATAAGAGTTGCTCTTGGCATCATGTTTGGCACAGACATTGTGCATTGAAGGGTCTGTTCCTGTGCTGTACTGTTCTATGTTCTCTGTATAAAAAGTGATGAGCGGCTTAGATAGGGCAGTCAGAACCCTTTATCAGGGGTGGAAATGTCAAAGACTAGAGGGCAGAGCTTTAACACGAGAGGGGCTAAGTTTACAGGAAATGTACGGGGCAAGTTTTTTTTTCATACACAGTGCGATTGGTGCCTGGAACACACTGTCAGGGGTGGTGGTGGATGCAAATAGAAAAGTAGCATTTAAGAGGCTTTTGGATATGCATATGGATACGCAGGGTCTGGAGGGAATACAGATCACATGCAGGTACAGGATATTAGTTTAACTTGGCATTGTGTTCAGCAGGAACATTGAGAGTTGAAGGGCCTGTCTCTGTGCTGTACTATTCTGTGATAACTTCACTTAGACAAGGTCAGATACCACGATGCAAAATAAAGTGATTTGTGCATCTCTATCATCACTCAGCATTTCAACATTTTAGAACTACTAAGAATAGAAGCTGCACAACTCCACTATGCTGGACTCCGTCTGGACAAATCTTTTGTTTGTTTGTTTTTATGTCTTGTTTGCTCTGTAAAGCGTCTTTGAGTATCCTGAAAAGCGTTATATAAATTAAATGTATTATTATTATTATTATTATTATGCTTCCCTATCTGCAATAAGTCAGGCATCTCTTGAGAGGAAGGGCTGACATTTCAGGTCGGTAACCTATCAAGAGAACTTCTGTTCTCTGTTCAAGAGAACTAATGCCACTGACCTATGCCACTTCCCAGAAGCTGTCTGATTTTCTCAACTTTTTCAGCATTCGCTGCTTTATTCCACATTTACTTAAAATGCTGCTTTTTTCTTCGTGAATTATGCACGGTTCAAATGCCAGGCCAAGCATTCTTCACTTTTTAGGCAGGAGCATTAGCACCAAGGTGATCTTGTTCAGTCTCCAGAGCAAAACCTGCTCTAGCCCAAAATGCTTCACAATGTTAACAAAAAGTACTCGTTAGGCCCTAAAGACTTTACTCCATCTAAGTCAACAGGAATCAGATAACTTGGTGAGGTTCCTAATTTATGTCAAATTACTGACAATGTGTTGCCGGCTCATGCCAGCCAGTACCTTTTCAAAAAATGCCCGTATATTTCAGAGTGAAGGAGGCACTCAGACAATCACTGCAGGCTAGATTTTGACAAAAACTGAGATAAAATGATAAAGTAAAACTTCATTTTTTTAACCCAGTTTCCCAGTCGCTTTTGGACTATTAATCGTAAGATGGCTTGAACTTGGATGTATAAACACTAGGAATATTTGAATATGCATTAAAAGTTTATGGGAAAAAAATATTTCACAACCCAAACTTCCAATTCACTCAGTTTGAAACTTTTGGCTATATTCAAACCACAAGTGAGTTCCAACTTTTTTAGCTTTAAGGAACTTCACAGACGTTTATTTCTTACAGCCATCCTTGATCAAAACAAAACGCATGCTCGATGCTTAACTGCTCCTGTTAACATCTGAACAACAACTTGACATCAGCTGATACTGAACTACGCACATGGCTGGCAAGAAAGGAGTAATCTGAGTACTTCCCTAAATTTATTTTTGACCAGATGACTCGTTATGACCTCCATATGTATTTCAATTTTACAAGTAATCAAATACTGCAATCTAAAATTCTAGATCTAGTAACTTGCATGATGCGGCTATTATAGTTACTCTTCCTTTGAAACTTAATTGGTGGGGGGTGATGAGAAGGGCATCTTCCATTTAAACTCAACCATTTTTAAATTATTTTGAAATAACAAGTATCCTATTGCTATGCAAGCACCTGCTAGAAGACTTCACTGGATATCTTCGAAAAAACCCGATTGTGATTTCTCTCCGCTACTAATCCAGTATAGTGCACCCAATTACAGTTCCCACACCAAAATCAGAGAGAAAAACTGGAGACAGGCCCCTTTCTTTTTCTGTACATTACACATGCATGAGATAAATCAAAAGTGAATAACATAATCACCCGAGAACAATTGGTGAAGATGTAGTTCAAACAGCAGATAACATTTGTCTTAAAACAAAGAGAAATTGCTGAAATGCTCCTTTTATATAAAAAAAACAAATATTCAAAGCAGATCGTCAAACCAACTTCTTTTATGACAATTCTGTTATGGCCCGAAATGTTAACTGTTGCTTTTTCCACAGGTGCTGGCTGACATAATGAGCATTTCCAGCATTTTCTATTTTTATTTCAGATTTCCAGCAACTGCAGCATTTCAATGCTCCAATGATTTTGCCTAGCTGGCAAGTTGTGATCGCACATACCTGATCAATCTGCAACAAAATTTACATCTTTATTTCATATTGCTGGCAGTTTACACTCAATGAATTTGAGTACAAGTTAATAAAGCTTTGAATGATATTGTCTTTACAAGAAGCCTACTAACAAGTTAATTAAAAAAATGATTTTATAAAGTGCCCATAATAACTAATGTTTCTGGTGATGAAAGGTAACTTTATTTTCAACATCTAAACTTTTCACATAGTTTCTGATTAGAAATCTTTTTTTTTAAATTCCAACGATACCAAAACATAAGAAGGGTTTCGACCTGAAACGTCACCCATTCCTTCTCTCCTGAGATGCTGCCTGACCTGCTGAGATACTCCAGCATTTTGTGAATAGATACCAAAACATACACTAGTACCACCAGGTTGCTATTTTTTTTTAATTACCCAAAGTAGACGATCAAATCAAGTTCTGTGAGTTTGTGATTGCCCAACCCAAATTATTACGAACATTTTCAGGAATGTAAGGCACACCTATCTTTTTTGAAAGTCTCCCTCCAATTAATCTACTCAATTTTTCTAAGCAACCAAGCTGGTTAATGCATATTAATTCCATGTAAACGGATAAACTCAAGGTCGGTTCCACTTTTAACTCACTTTTATTAACTCAAAACCTTATCATTGCTTCAGGTTATAAAAGGAACGTGTGGGAAACAAATTGACTGAAAATCACAGGCACGTAGTTGAAGGTTCCAGTGCTGCCTGCAGATCCCCCAAACAACAGGTCAAATAAATCAATGCCAAATACACAGAAAAATCAAAAGATGAAATATACCTAAAAGGGGTAAATTGAAAGTTTGAAGAGTGAGATAGATCGATTTTTATTGGTCAGGGTTATCAAGGAATATAGAGCGATGTTTGTTAAGCGGAAGCGAGGAACAAGTCAGCTTGTAGCCACATACGAGGGGCTACTTGGCTCCTATGGTTCCTATTCTCTCAATTGTCAGCACTAATTTTCTCCAACTTTGTACAAAACTAGCACTCAGCAACAAAACAAAAAAGTCCTCTCTTAAGCTTGCTCACAGTCAGAAGTGTCTTAGGCCAACTACTGATTAGTTCCTCCCTTCCCCAGAGTGGGGGAAATCAAGAACCAGAGGACATAGGTTTAAGGTGAGAGGGGAAAGATTTAATAGGAACCTGAGGAACAACCTTTTCCCACAGAGGGCGCTGAGCTGCCAGAGGTGGTAGGTGATCCTACATGGATAAGACACATTTAAGAAAGATATGGGCCCAAACGCAAGCAGGTGGGACCGGTGTAGATGGGGCATTTTGGTCAGCATGGGTAAGTTGGGCCAACAGAATCAATTTACAGAAGAGAAAGTAAAGGACTAAGCTACGGAAAATGTAACAAGATGAATTATCACGGTCCAGGGAGCACGATGACAAAATAGTTGTACATGTGTTTGTGAATACAAGTCCCTAAGTGATCAGCCAGCTTCCTGATCCCAGCTGTGGCATACAGGAGAATCAACTACGAGTAGTGGCAAAGTGCTTCTCCCCACAGGGAGGGAAATATCACCAGCATCTCCTCAGCCATTCTTTACAATGACAAATTTGTGAAACAATTTAATAATAAAACTAAAAGAACTGGTTATGGATCGAGAGAGTCAAGGCACAAGAACCCTTTTAGTTTTTCAGGTACACATTTGTGTAGATACGTAACGAAGACATCTGAAAGTTAATTTTAATTTTGAACAGAACATTCAAAACCAGAAATTTAACGTCAAAACTCCCTACAATGTAGATTACCAGTTTACTCAAGACTTTTGCCAACAACATACACTAACATAAATTAAACAACTTTATGTACAGTCCTCATGATTTCATACTCATATCTGACAACTTCATTATTGGTAACACTCATCACACATATTACTTTTATCACCATATTTAGTACGATTGCCCAGTGAGACAACCACCGGCAACGTATTGCATCATAATTACTTCAAATTTAAAGGAATCGACCAGTTCAAAAACAAACTCACCCACAGGTACATCATTTGCATTTTGACAAATTCACATGCAATTATCGCTACAGCAAAGTCATCCAACTTTAAGAAAGGTTGCTTGAAAGCTTTGCACTCCTTTCTAGTCTCGTTTTGAAATGCAGCCCTTGATCCCTTGCAACTCCTGTCTCACCTGCGCTGCTGTGAGCAACACATCAGCCCGAAGGGAATTTCTGACTGGCACATCAGTTAACACAGCCCTGTGCACTTTATTTTGAAAAGCAAAGATAGGTGGGGCTCAGAAACAGCATATCAACTGTTCAACCGAGAGAAGATTTAAAATCTAAAGTTTCGACTCAGCCAAAAGATATGAGCCTTCAGTTCCTTTATGCTACTAAGTATTTTCTCCGACTCATCTTAAGGCTACAATCCAATTTTCTAAACACCAAACAACCTTCAACATCTCATCCCAAAAGTATTCTTCAAGATTTGAGTAGGATAGAATGCACGATCTCTTATTTACAAGTACAGAGGTAAACTGTGGCACTTGTAGCTAAGTTCACCACAGAATAGTATTTTTTGTATCTGTTTACCATATTACACTCAAATGAGTCCATTCCAAAAATATTAATTCTCAGAGAATTAAACGTAGAATATAAGCATTACACAGAAGGTGAACTGGAAAAGGTACAAATCAAAATGGCAGCATTTGTTGCAGAAGCATAAAGACTTTTCCAGCAAGGTATCCTTCAGGCATTTTATTAATTGCTAGAATTGTAGCCCAGCATCAAAGCCATGCTGCATTGTGCACTTAATTTCTGGTCAGCATCTTCCTTTACAACATTCCTTCAATATTTTCTACCTTTAAACATGTATGCTGTTGTGGGTAAATTGTGGGTAAAGAAAATCAATTGTGGGTAAAGAAAATCTTTGCATGTTAAATGTTGAAACAGATGAACAAAAATGACGACATCCTTATTTATCGGATGTTGGTGGCAAGGGATTAATTTATATCTGACAATGTTCGTTTTCTGGAGCCCCACTCATCCAGGCAAATGGAGAATATTCCATCACCATCCAGACTGTCATGGTCCCTTCTTTTCAACCCCACCCCCCAGCTGCTATTACCCAGTTTCTTCCACCCCCCCACCCCACCCACACTCCTCCCATTGCGTCCTCTCCCCCCCCCCCCCCCATGTTCCCATCTGCCCATCCTACCTCCCTTCTATACCTCATCTTCCTGTTCTTTCAGATTCCATCATCTCCAGCCGTTTGTTACCATCAATCACCTCCCAGCTTCTTTCGCCATTTTTATCCTTCCTTCCCTCACCTCATTCCATCGGCCACTCAAGCTCCCCTCACCTGGATTCACCTATCACTTTCCAGCTCTTGTGCACTCCTTCCCCCACCTTCTTATACTGCCCATCTCCCCTCAATAGTCAGTTCAGATGAAGAATCCTGACCCAAAGCATCAAATGGCCAGTTCCCTGCACAGATGCTGTTCAATCTACAGAGGTCCCCCATGAGATTGTTGATCCAAATTCTAACATCTGCAGTCCTTTGCGTCTCCATTGAACAATATAAAATCATCAGTGAATTCCTCACCTCTCACATGATGAAAGGAAGGTCTCAGATGAAGCAGCTAAAATTGTTGTGTTGAGACCAGGGTTTTGAAGAACACATTTAGTAAAGTCATGGTGGATCTCCAACAATTACAGCCAATTTTCTTTGTGCAAGGTACAACTTCAGTGTACGCATTGTCGATGGTTGGCGTGGACTTAGTTTACAGAAGAGCCTGTTTCCACGCTGCATCTCTAAACAAAAAGGGCAGGACAATGGTAGAGCTGCTGACACACAGTGCCAGAGACCTGGATTCAATCCCGATTATGGGTGCTGTCTGCGTCGAGTTTGTACGTTCTTCCTGTGACTACATGGGTTTTCCCCGGGTGCTCCTGTTTCCTCCCACATTCCAAAGAGATTTTGTACGTTTGTCGATTAAAGGTTTCTGCAAATTGCACCTTGTGTGTAGGATGCAAAAGTGGGATAGCATGGAACTAGTGTACACGTGATTGATGGTCGACATGGACCTAATGGCCGAAGGGCCTGTTTCCATGCTGTATTCTCTCAAATTAAAAAAAATAATAAACTCCATCCATTATAAAACATCCCGTAATTTCCATTGATATTACATTTACCAGGGTTCAATCAAATGTCTTGACATCAATGTCAACTCATCTGTGCCCATAAAACTGCAATGAGATCTGAAACAGAGGCATACTGGAAAATCCAAATTGCAGAGTTATTGGTAATTTAAGTGCTGCTTCACATTGCTGTTGACAATACTTTGATCAATATGCAGACAATCAAGTGATGAGAAGGTTGTAATCAGTCAGATTGGTTTTGCCCCAGTTTTAGTGGTAGAGTGTACCTGGGCAATTTCAACATTTGCAGACAATACCAAATTTCAGACGGATAATCCATACAGAGGAAGTCAGCAACAAATTACATGGACATTAATGAACTTCCATAGCGGGCAAGTAATTGGCGTGGATTATATTTTTGTAGAATAAACAGGATGAGGCACATCTGAAAGAGGGAAGAGTGAGAGTGTAATGCAAGAACCAAAGGATCTCTGAATGACAAATACAGCATTATTAAAAGACATGCCATATGACACCAATATCATAGAACAATAATCAAACTAAACATTAGCGTTAGTTTTGAAAGGGCAGAATTCAGAATATGGAACTTATGCTAATTATATATCAAACTGGTTGGACCACACTTAAGTGCAATGCATTGACTATAGGGCGGCATTTTGTAAATAGGATGTAAAGGGACTGAGAGGCTACTGAGAAGATTTACAAGGATGATACTAGAAATGCAAGGATCTGCATTTCAGTAAAGGAGAAAGACTTGATACTTGTTTTTTTCTCAAAAACGTAATGGACGATCTAACTGAAATCTTTAAAATGCTCATTTTATAAGAGAGAAATAGAGACATTGTTTCCATTTGTGGAAAAGATCATAATGAGACGTACAAGTCACCAGGTAATCCAACAGGGAGTTTAGAGAAAAAAAATCTTTACCCAGACAGTGGAACTTCGTACCATAGGGAATGGCGTTGAATTACACTTAAATGAAACAAGCACATGATAGCACACAGCTGGCTACAGACTTAGATGAAGAAAGATGGGAGAAGGCTCATATGGAATATAAACACCGGCTGGTTTGAAAATCATACAATGAAGTTGTCTATTGTAAAGGAGAAAATAGCTCTCAGTTCTTCTTGTGAACATATGGGGACTAAATTTCATGAGAGTTGCCCCACAAAATAGTTACACATAGTTACAAATTGTTCCAGTTATTACAGATACCAAAATAATAATGAAGTAGATGACACTGTATATACAGCACATCAATCTTGTGAAAGGTAGATGGCATAAGGAGAGTGGAATACAAGATTTTTAAAAGTTTTTAAAAAATGTTCAAGGTTGCAGTGAGACCATAAGATGAGTACCTTGGGCACTTTTGATCTCCACACCCAAGGTACTCCATCCACTAGTGACTGACATCTACTACAAACCCACTGACTCCCACAGCTATCTGGACTACACTTCTTCCCACCCTGTCTCCTGCAAAACGTCTATCCCTTACTCCCAATTCCTCCGTCTCCGCCGCATTTACGCCCAGGATGAGGTGTTTCACACTAGGACATCAGAGATGTCCTTATTCTTTAGGAAACGGGGCTTCCCCTCTTCCATTATAGATGAGGCTCTCACTAGGGCCTCCTCTATATCCTGCAGCTCCGCTCTTACTCCCCCTCCCCCCATTCGTAACAAGGACAGAATCCCCCTTGTCCTCACCTTCCACCCCATCAGCCAGCGTATCCAACAAATTGCCCTCCAACATTTCCGTCACCTCTAACAGGATCCCACTATTGGCCACATCTTTGCATGTCCTCCCCTTTCTGCTTTCCGCAGAGACCGTTCCCTCCGTAACTCCACTCGTCCCTTCGTACCTACCTACCCAAACCACCCCCTCCCCAGGCACTTTCCCCTGCAACCGCAGGAAATGCAACACCTGTCCCTTTACCTCCCCCCTCGACTCCATCCAAGGACCCAAACAGTCTTTCCAGGTGAGACAGAGGTTCACCTGCACCTCCTCCAACCTCATCTATTGTATCTGCTGTTCCAGATGTCAACCTCTCTACATCGGCAAGATCAAACGCAGGCTCGGCGATCGTTTCGCTCAGTCCACCTTAACCAACCTGATTTCCTGGTGGCTGAGCACTTCAACTCCCCCTCCCACTCCCAATCTGACCTTTCTGTCATGGGCCTCCTCCAATGCCATAGTGAGGCCCACCGCACATTGGAGGAACAGCACCTCATATTTAGCTTGGGCAGTTTACAGCCCAGCGGTATGAACATTGACTTCTCTAACTTTAGATAGTTCCTCTGTCCCTCTCTTCCCCTCACCCTTCCCAGTTCTCCCACTGTCTCCACCTATATCCCATCTCCACCTATATCCCATCTCCACCTATATCCTTTCTCCTATACCTATACCCCTATACCCCGACATCAGTCTGAAGAAGGGTCTCAACCCGAAATGTCACCCATTCCTTCTCTCCAGAGATGCTGCCTGACCTGCTGAGTTACTCCAGCATTTTGTGATATCTACTCTTTAATTTGCTGTTCCAGCTGACTTTCCTAAATTTAAACATGTCCCCTAATAACTGAAATATAGTTTTGTGTGCTTCTGCATTAATTTAGATATGGACAGATATATGGATAAGAAAGGTTTAAAGGGATATGTGTTAAATGCAGGCAAATGGGATTAGCCCAGAATAACAATTTGGTCAGCATGGACAAGTTGGAGTGAATGGTCTGTTTCTATTATGGGGTCTATTTCCATGCTGTACAGCTCTATAGAAACATAGACATAGACATAGAAAATAGGTGCAGGAGTAGGCCATTCGGCCCTTCGAGCCTGCACCGCCATTCAATATGATCATGGCTATAAGTCTGTTTAATAGAAAATTCCAGGGATATACACATGAATTCCAAAATCAAGCAATCAATGGCAAGCCAAATCAATAACAATTTCTGTAAAAACTCAACAATGAATTACTTTATCTTTTCCCTGGGTCCAGAATATTCTGCCTTAACCGTACTCCTATTTTTTTTTACACACCACTTCTGTCAAATTCTGACTATTCAGTTTGTAATTATTTTTATTGGTTTTACTTCTTGATTGATATCCTCATGAAAGATTATTTTTAGTTCCTAAAGGCTGGTACCTCTGTTGCCTCACAGCACCAGAGACCTGGGTTCTATCCTGACCTCGGATGTTGCATGTTCTCCCTATGACCGTGTGGCTTTCCTCCAGGTGCTTCGGTTTCCTCCCACATCACAAATGGAAGCTGGTCAGTAGGTTAATTAGCCTCTGTAAAACTGCCCCCTAGAGAGTTTAGGGTATGGATGCAAAAGTGGGATAACAAAGAACTAGTGTAAACAGATGATTGATGGTTGGCATGGACGAGGTGGGTCAAAGGGCCTGTTTCCATGCTGCATCCCTAAATTAAACCTGGTATGATATAGTATATAGCAAAATATAAGTTCGCACCAATTACCAGTCACTAACTGGTGTTCAAATGTCCGAAGTCTTGTCTTAACTATTTCATAGAAACATAGAAAATAGGTGGAGTAGGCCATTTGGCCCTTCGAGCCTGCGCCGCCATTCAATATGATCATGGCTGATCATCCAGCTCAGTAACCTGTACCTGCCTTCTCTCCATACCCCCTGATCACTTTAGCCACAAGGGCCACATCTAACTCCCTCTTAAATATAGCCAATGAACTGGCCTCAACTACCTTCTGTGGCAGAGAATTCCACAGACTCACCACTCTCTGTGTGAAGAAATGTTTTCTCATCTCGGTCCTAAAAGACTTCCCCCTTATCCTTAAGCTGTGACCCCTGGTTCTGGACTTCCCCAACATCGGGAACAATCTTCCCGCATCTAGCCTCTCCAACCCCTTAAGAATTTTATATGTTTCAATAAGATCCCCCCTCAGTCTTCTAAATTCCAGCGAGTATAAGCCTAGTCTATCCAGTCTTTCTTCATATGAAAGTCCTGCCATTCCAGGGATCAATCTGGTGAACCTTCTCTGTACTCCCTCTAAGGCTAGAATGTCTTTCCTCACATTAGGAGACCAAAACTGTACACAATACTCCAGGTGCGGTCTCACCAAGGCCCTGTACAACTGCAGCAGAATCTCCCTGCTCCTATACTCAAATCCTCTTGCTATGAATGCCAACATACCATTCGCTTTCTTCACTGCCTGCTGCACCTGCACGCTTGCTTTCAATGACTGGTGCACCATGACACCCAGGTCACGTTGTATCTCCCCTTTTCCTAATTGGCCACCATTCAGGTAATACTCTGCTTTCCTGTTCTTGCCGCCAAAGTGGATAACCTCACATTTCACCGGAAACTAGGATAATTTGCTTCCACTCTCGTTCTGAAAGTTCAGAGGTGACTGATAAGGCCAATATGGAAATGTCAGATCATCAGCAGATGGTGAAGGTGATAGCTGACAGGGCTGGCAAGTGAGGTAGTGTGTGACCCTTCCATTGCTTTCACTGAGCACCATCATGAATTCTCCTCGTCCAAGTTTGAGGGGACATGGCCCAGGGAATACCAGGAGTCAATGGGGATGCTGATTTCAGGCTTTGCGCACATTCTTGAACAATTTCTTCTCAGCATCCAATAACCACTTTCCATAGCGTAACTTGGAATAGTATTGGTTTCAAATGACATGACCTTCCAGACAGAAACAGAACAGAAAGTAATTTGGGCCTCAATAGCTGGGGTAATAGCCTAACAGAGGGTGCTGTTTCACATCTTTCCAGTGCATGTAGAGGATTTTCCAAATGTTGTTGATGGTATCTTTGTGGTACCCTGTGATGCCAAATGTAGGCTGTCCAAGTTTCAGAAACAAAGGAGGATAGGGATCACTGTTGCCAGGTACATCATGAACTGTGTTCAAGGCTTCATCTTCAAATATCCTCTTCCTTAATGAACCAACAGCTGTGCTGACATGTTAAAGGCAATGGTGAAGGGGAGACAGCTGAGAGATATGCTTCACACTAGAAAACAGGTTTCAGATCGATGGCTGGTCAATTTATTAAGATCATGCCCAAACTACCCCAGGCCTGAATTCCTCTTCTGCGCCATTTTCACTGAGCATTCAATTCCCCAATCTTTAAAAAGTTTGTCAACCTCTGGTCTGTGAATAATAATGAAATCACTCCATTTTTGAAGTCTGTATTTACTCTTGTCAGCCAACATCCAAATGATCAGAACCACAACTACTTTTACAATTTTTACATTTTACAAGATTTATTACATTGGAAGCTAAATAAATCCACAAATCTCATTGCTGTAAATAAATCCCATCTTCTACCGTAAAGACCAGTAATGGTCAGGCTCAGTCCCTGATGAGTGCTGAATTAGCCAACTTCAGGCAAAGAGAAATTAATTTAATACTCACTTATTGAGGGAAAGTGCAAAAGGATCAGGGTTCATGTTTCTAACTATTATCTGGAAACCATTAATGGAAGCTGGTGTGTGAATATTAGATGAGGGAAGAATGAAACTTTAATATGTGGATCATGAAACATGCTTGATAACTATAGAACAGGACATAAAAAGCAAAGCCAGTATTTAGGAGAACCTTGACAATTGGAAAAATACATTTGTGAAACAGTGATTGTGATTAATTATTAGAGAATGCAGCAGGAACGTCACCGTTCAGCATTTTCTTACCTAAATTAGTAGGGGCTGATTTATTTAAATATGCAAGGCATTTAAAGCAGCACAACATTTCTATCAAATCATCTTTCATTTGTAAGATTGAACTATTGCTAAAATTCATCATATGAAAAGACTTAATTTACCAAGAAAATATGCAGTAAGCACTTAATAAATTGGCCAATAATTTGGGCTGTAGAGGTTACATATTATATTTGAGAATTGATTTCTGTTGCAATTCTGTGCTACCAGAATACAATCCCAGTGACGCAGAAAATACGGCACATTAATGGCACTGCCTGTTATAATTTTTCAGTAATCATAAATTCACTGCACTGATGCAGTCTATTCTTTATTGTGTTAGCCAACATGCAAATGATTACAACCACATCTTCCTCCATCAAATCTTTTTAATAAGATTACTTGCCACAGCCTCTTGTAACTTCTGCTAGTGCCCATTGCATTCAGCAACACTCTCTCGTTGAAAAAGTAACATTTATTCATGGCAAACTCACCACGTAAATGAAGCATCGGAGGTGGGTGCGCTTAAATAAAAAACAGCCAGCACTGGCTCATCTGCTCTATAGCTCCTAATGCTGTGGTCACATCTGTGGACATTGCCCACTCCAATTCTCCTCCCATTTCCCTCCACTCTCAGAACGGATTTGAGTCCTTCTACCTCTTCCTGAAGTCAATTAGAGAGCAGATGGTTTGGATTCTATATTTAGAAACTCACCCTTCTCCAAGCAGCTCTCAAAGCTGAAAACTATTAATGCATTTGCAGCATTCAGTGACTTGAGTGATTTAATATCCAGTATCCAATATATGGTGTTGTGAACATTGATCAGTACATAGTTCAGCAAAGTAAAACACATTACTTTCACCTTTCACCCAAGCCATTTGTTCTTACCTCAGTGATAAATTAATGAAGAAATACAATACACTTAGAATTCACACCTAACAAACCTGTGACCAGGAACAATGGCAAGAAGTCCCTCCTATCTACAGCAAAATCTTGTCATTTTAACTAACCAAACATCCTCAGGTTTCCCTTGTTCCAAAAGGGGTAATCAAATTAATTACATATCTTGACATAGGGAAATAAAACTGCACATTTCACTTTAACTGGACTCTTTATTTTTTAAACCAGTGTCATTTTGGCATAGCACTCCTCATGAACTTTCCATCGCTTAACTAATAATTGTGGGTCAGCTGATTGAGCTGTAATTCACCAATAGGACATCCTACTTTTAGTGAGGAGGATGACCGGAGCATCAAAAGAAAAATGGGTAGGACATGAACCTAACTCCTAATTCCCAGAAGCAAGGTGAGAATGACTGTTCTTGATATCAATGCAGAAGTTTACTGAATATGGCATCAAGCTCTCATAAAACTGTGGTCATTCAGCATTTAAAGCAAAACACTACACTGGTCACTGAAAAGTAGCAGTAGTTGTTACATATCGATCATCTCAGCCCCAGGACACCAGCGCAGGGGATCCCCAAGACAGTTTCTTAAGCCCAACCATTTGCACCTGCTTCATCAATTACCTTTCTTCACTGAAAATGTCTGAACTGGGGTTGTACGTTCATGATTGCACAATGAATATCTCCTTGGTTAATGAAGCAGACTATCTGCAAAGTAGATGTTACGGCCCTGGAATGGATGGCACAAGTAGACACAACAGTGAAGGCAGCGTTTGCCATGCCTTTCACAAACAGTAAGGACATTGAGTACATGAGCTGGAATGTTACATTGCAACCGTACAAGTTGTTGGTGAGGTGACCATATTGTGTGCATGTTCAAAGTGAGCATTAAAAGCATTCAGCTCATCCTGGAGTGATGTGTTGCAGCCATGTGTAGGAAGTGATGGCATGCAGGCCCTGTCACCGTTGCCAAGTGTATGACTGTCTAGTAAAAAAATGTCTCCTTGTCTTCTTAATGGTTATAGAAAAAATCATGAGGATGTTACCAAGTTTGAATGGCTTGAGTTATATGGAGAGGCTGGATAGGCTGAGATTTCCCTAGAGTGTAGGTGGTTGCAGGGCCACCTTAAAGACAAGAGGGATGGTCACAGAATAGAGGTGTCAAAACCTAAAGGGCAGATTTAAGGTGCGAGGGGGAATTTTGAAAGGGATATTTTGGGAAACTTCTTCATATGGGGGGGGGGGGGGGGGGGGTAGGTATATGGAACTTTCATTTTGTCCACAGTTATTACTCTTTGGTCAAGAACCCAAAGGTCCATGGAAAATCGTACGGGCAAGAACTCCCAAATGGGGAAATTCACAGTAAACCCGTTCCTTTATTTTAAATAAAATTCTGGCATTTCTAACCTTCTAGCATATCGCAAATGCATGGGAAAATAAAAGTTGCAGATGCATTCCTACCTAAATAATTCCACTCTTATGGTGAACAAAAATTGCTATGTTGCCTCCAGTTCAAGGAATGGAATTACTTAGTGCTATTAAAACACATGCTAGTTTTTTGTTGACCTACTTATTATAGACTACATTTCAGAACAAATCAATATCAAGTAACACAAAGTCCACTAAAAATATCATTAATAATTCTAGTGGCGGCGCCTAACGGCAGCGGCTGACTAGCAGTCTGTCCGTCTTTTTTTTGTTGAGTGTCGGTGTTGGGATGATTTTTATATATTTTTTTTTGGTTGTGTATGTGTGGGAGGGGGTGGTGGTGTGTGGGGGGTGGGTGGGGGTGGGGAACTTTTCTCTTCCTCACGGCGCGGGGTGCGGCTCGGCTGCGGGGCCTAACATCCCCCGGTGCGGCTCGGCCGCTGGACTTTACATCCCGGTGCGGCTCGGCCGCTGGACTTTACATCGCCCGGTGCAGCTCGGCTGCGGGGCTTAACACCGCCCGGTGCAACTCGGCTGCGGGACTTAACACCGCCCGGTGCAGCTCGGCTGCGGGGCTTAACATCGCCCGGTGCAACTCGGCTGCGGGACTTAACACCGCCCGGTGCAACTCGGCTGCGGGACTTAACACCGCCCGGTGCAGCTCGGCTGCGGGACTTTTCACCACTGGTGCGGCTCGGCTGCGGGGCTTAACACCGCCCGGTGCGGCTCGGCTGCGGGACTTTTCACCGCTGGTGCGGCTCGGCTGCGGGATTTAGCTGCGCAAGGCTTGGTCGCGGGCCTTTCATCGCCCGGTTCGGCCGCGAGACGTTTCAGCGCCCGGTGCGGGGACTGTGCGGGTCGGTCGGGGACGAGCTGTCTGTCCGTGGGCGTGGGGAAGAGAGGGGAAGTTTTGTTGCCTCCATCACAGTGAGGGGGTGTTTGGAGTCACTGTGATGGACGTTTGTGTTGGGGTTATGTGTCTTGTGTTCTTTTTTTTTTCTATGACTGCTATGTAGTTTCGTTCGGTACTTCGGTACCGAACGACAAATAAAGCTCTGTTATACCTGTTATACCTGTTATACAACTGAAATTGTTCAACCGTTTTGGAACATTTGAAAATAACAATGCTTGATTGCAGGAGATAATTTGAATTTATTTAAATTACAGATCTTGGTCTTGATTAATTCCTAACATTTTCTTAAAGTTAGGTAGAGGAAAATTAAGCATTTTTGTTAGATTCTTCGGCATAAATCTTTGTTTGGTGGTGATCTTCATTGTTACAGCAAAAGGTGACATCGTTGACATTATCCTCCAGCAGTACAACATGGTTTTATTCATAACTTTCCAATTCTAGTGAATTCTGGATCTGATCCCACCTTGAAATCTCGATAGTCCCCCTAAACTAGCTCTTTCCTATCTATGTTCAAACTATTTTTTAAAAAAGAAATCAGCTCGTATGTTTTTTCCACAATATCTAAATTTCCAGATTTTTAGCCAATAAATAGGATGACTATAAATTTCCCTCAACTAAGCATAAGGAATACAAAAGCCACTGCCCTCAGTCCATGTAAGAACTTCACTCCAAAGGCAAAATACTGCAGATGCTGCAAATCTGAAACAATTACACAGATTATTGGAATTACTCAGCATGTCGGAGTATCTGAGGGAAAAAAAACAGGTAGTAACACGTGAAGCTGGGAGAACTGTAGGAAGGAGACACATTCCCCAGATATTCCCAAAGTCCATGTGTGTTGTGTCTGGAACACAACTAAAAACATGGTCTGGTTCCTATTACCTATTACTTCAATGAAAAACAAACCAGCTCTTTAAGGAATCTTCTCATTTGCCCATTAATCATGCAGGGAGGTAATGTGCATCTGATTTCCCAGGACAGATGAAGACCCTCAATAGCACTCTTTAGATCATTCTTTACCCCGCAGAATCAAACCAAGTGATTCTGTGTACAAAACATCCACATGTATCATTGTCATTGACCTGAAATAAACTCCACATAAGGGGTTGTATACTCTGCTGAATAAAAAAGAGAAGCACAGATGAAGGAGGCCATTAGTAATATCTCATTTTCCAGAGAGATCTTAAATCTCCCACAAAACCATCTACGGCTTTTAATAATTCATCTTTTGCCCACTCCATCCTGCAACTGGATTCTTAACACACACACACGCACACATTTTTGTTCACCTGGGCCTCTATCTCTCATACTGCACCAATGGTTTGATTTTGTATTGCAAACAGTATCTACATAATACTACCAGACAGCCATTCATTAGTCTACCCAACATCATAAACTTAGCTTTCTCTATAATTCACAGAAGCACTGCTCTCCACTGTTTCTAAGCCGTGGACATCTCCTTTATGATTCATACAAGGTTGGAAGAGGAATACAGGTACAGAATTTGGAACTAAATATTTTTCAATATAATATAGCGGTTCCTACTGCAACAACTACATGCAAGTGTGATTGCTTTCACAACTTAGAACACAAGCAAAATAATGCAATGGGAGATGGCTAAATGTTTTTTTTAAGGTTACTGACCTCATACATTTGAGTTTATTTTGCCATAGCTGTTGTCTAGACAAGTAAAGGTTAGTATTTTATTGTTTTATTTTAATCTGGGATATGCTCTAATATCATTGTATGCCATCATAAGATATTTTGGATTTATTTTTGTTTCTTTACATATCCAGATATGTAGTCTTTGTTTCCCAATACTCAACCCCTGGAGTGGGCTACAGCGAGGTTCACAAGCTAATTTTTGTTCTTAAGCAAGGACTGCTCTCATCAACAGCTCTTATTTGCAGATGTTGGTAATGTGTGGGGCCTCAGTCACGAGCTCAGATTCTACCTTTGTTCAAATTCTGAGAAGCTATGACTCTTCAATGTTTCATTTGTGTTAATTCAACCTTCATGATTTACATTCTGCCAAGTAAAAATGATGCAATCAATCTATAGAAAGATTGAGATGGCGATTGTTGACAAAGATATTTTCCAGATTTCACTGCTTGTGGGTGGAGTCTCATTGAATTTCTGGCATTTAAGATTTTTGGATCAGATTTTAAATGAGTTCTTCTTCCAAAACTGGCATGCAGTTTTAAATATAAAACTGTTATAGCAATGATATACAATTACCATGAATCATACGTCTTATGTTGTTACACACCCAACAGAAGATACAGAAATAGACAAATATGTAATGGCTGCTTCCCCCCAAAGGGTTCTTCCTCTCCAAGGACTCAAGGCAAGACATATTGCAAAAACAAGCAGCTGAATCTAATGAAAGATAGGATATTTAGAATTGATGTTATGATATCACAATCTAAAAACTGGTTCATTCAAAAACTGTATAGTAGCAATGCAATACAAAAAGTAACAAGGCAAAATGAAGAGCCTCACCAAGGCAGAATTGAAAGTGTTGGGGAAATGAGATGCCATGATGTTTTGAGAATAACAAAGTAATGCTATATTTTGGAAACCAGTTATGCGAAAATGAAATCAAGAGGCTCGAGTGCCTTAGCAGTTCACTTCCTCCAAGGGTGATAGAAGCAGAATATTCTTAAGACAGAAGTAGACAAACTTAATAAGCTTGGTGGGAGGGAGGTGATCAACCATGATCTTATTAAATAAACTGAGAAGGCTTGAGGAGCACAGTAGCCTAATCCTGCTCCTGATTTATACGTGCGTCTGCATTCTCTCAACTCACTTACAATAACGCACTTAGCTTTCTTAATTGCTTATTGCACCTGTGAACAAATCAACAAAGAAATAGTATAGAAGCAAGAAAGTTATACTAAACATTTATAATACACTTGTTAAACTTCAACTAGTGAAGCATTTCATGGCGGATGTCAAGGCCACTGGACAGTAGTTATTAAGGCATATCTTTTCTTTAGCATGCTAATGGTCGTCTTGAAGCAGGTGAGTACATCAGAACAGAATAAGTTAAAGATGTCTGCTTGGTTCCTATCCTATCCATGTTCTCCAGAGATGTTGCCTGATCCACTACGACAGCACTTTGTGTCTTTATTGTACCTGGATTAGCACTCGAATCACCAAGTTACAGAAGGTTCCTGACCATGTACTGATAAATGGGACTGGTATCAATGATTCAATTATGCTCTATTGTCACATGCACCATGGGAACAGTGAAATTCTTTGCCTTTGCATACAATCCGGTTAAATCTTACAGCAGACTTCACCTAGGCAGTACAGAGTCATCACGTTTCTGGCTTTGACAAAGTTTCCAAATTTCTTAGTACAGTTTTAGCGTCACGCAGCGGTGAACCAGGCCTGCTGCCGCACGTGGCCCGCCGGGAGCCCTCTGCCACAATGCGGCACATCCCGGGAGCCTTGATGGGTACTTGAGCAAGATGACATGATGGGTTGGAGGGCCTTTTTCTGCATGACTCCATGAATGCCATTTTAGTATCACTCTGCAAAACGTATCAAACCAAGGCAATGTCTACATTCCAATGTTTCCAAATTCAGCTAAACAGTTTACAAGTATTACCAAAGGCCTTTTGGAAATAAATTAAAAGAAAAATAATGTCCACAAAAATTCCCTTTCAAATAATTTGGTTGCCCTCTTGAAAAATTTGAATCAGCTCATCAGACATCAAAACTAGCTCTCCCTGATTAAATGAATATCTTCAAGCTGTTCAGTAATTCTACCCTTAATTATAAATTCTAGTAATTTTCTGGTCACAGATGTTCAGAAACTAACTGATCTATAATTCACGGGTTTTCCTTTCACGTTTCTTAAATAGTACAGTACCATGTACAAATGGTATATGATAAACAGGGGGCATTTAAAAATAACAACCATGCAGAAAGGCAAGGCAGACCAGACAGATCTTGCTAAATTACAAGTTCAACATTTGCATAATTAATTACAGCATAAGAACAGGTTATTTCATTCAATTGGCCTATGCTATACTTGAGCTTCTTCTGCCCAACTTCATATCCTTCTGCTGCTTCCTTCTTCATGCACTTGTCTAACTTTTCCTTAAATACTTTGTTATCTGCTTCGACCTGTACATACGTCCCTCATTTATGCCAGGCACAACTTATTAAAAGAGAAGTCATTGAGGCCTTTATAAATCCTTTATCAGTCCATAAGATAGAAACTGATCTTCTAATTCAACTCTGCTTCCACAAGACCCCATCTCTAGATTCCTCTTGGATCTTAATCGGAGTCTTTCATATATTCAACAATTGTGAATCCAAAGTCTTCTGGAGTGAGGATTTCAAAGATTCTTAAGCAAATAAAATTTGCCACCATTTAAAATTTTCACACCCTCCATTAAGTGCATTTTGTTTGCAATGAATAGCAGCAATAAGATGAACAGTAATGTGTCTTGACTGTTTTGCTATACTTCCTAAACTTTTAGCCTTCATCATCCAAAAGGACATGGACACCAAAGTCTCTGGGATCACCACTACATCTGCGGCGCAATGCTCCTCTCTTTGAAACATACTGCCATTTCCGCTATGTCACTGGACAACATGATGGAATCCACTCTCCACAAAAGTATTCTGGGAGCACATTCATCCCACCCACTGCCACAGTTCAAGCCTATGCAGTAGAAAATTAGAGGTGGGCAATATATGCACTTAGTGACAAACTAGAAAAAATAAATCTGCATTTTGGTTGCAACTTACACATTCTTACTTTTCACTGGGTAACAATATTTTTCTTAAATACTCATCCCCATTTATATTTAATACTTCTGTTTACGAGAAGAAATATTTGATCCACGTGCATCAGTCTGAAGAAGGGTCTCGACCCGAAACATCACCATTCCTTTAATCCAGAGATGCTGCCTGTCTGCAGTTACTCCAGCATTTTGTATCTATCTTTGATTTAAAACAGCATCTGCAGTTCCTTCCTGCATATTTTGTATGCTATCAAACCTCTCAATATGTTGAAAGGTCTTCTTGGTTTTTTCTTTTCTGAAGAATATTTTGTATTGTTGGACAGAATAACATAACCATTCTAATCAGAACTTAACACTTACCCACTTGACACTTAACATTGCCAGAGAATTCTAATATAAAGATGAATACAAAGCAGGCCGGTAGGACTTCCTGACAATCAGGATATAAAGGATTAAATCTATTAATACCAATTATTCACTACTAAACTGGCATTCAGTATAAATGTCAGTTGGATCGACAGGCTACTTCCTATCTGACCTATAACAATGCAAATCAGGCTACAAAAAGAGCAAGATGTCAGGGTGCTGCAGCCTGATTGTTGGTACAATAATTTAAATGAAATTAGACACATTAACTAACTCAACATATTTGCATTCAATTATTCAAATTAGGATTGGGAATGAGAGTCCCAAGGTTTATCGTGACCTTGGAACATTACAATTTTATCTGTTGGCTTCAACACATGCTGCATGCTTGACATCAAGAAACTTTATCCAAGTCTCTAAAGGTTTTATCTGAATCAATACTGCATGCCATTGTGTCTATTTTAAGACTTTAGAATTGGGGACTGATTTTAAAATAGAGCTTAACATAGTGCTGACTACTGTACAGAAGAAATAAACAAGATCGAGCCGTGGCTCATTTCCACCTACCAATTCTTCCATTACAAAAGCAGACGGTACGTTCTCAACTTCCTACTTCGACATGTGCATAGAAAGAACAGCAAAGGATTTGTGAAAGACAACCAAGCCATTTTCAAAAAACATTCCTAAATAAGTATCTGAATCTTTTAATAGAACTGCACAATTAAGTAATTTCCATTCATCTCAGCTCTTACGACTCACTTATCCATCTGCATCCTGTGAATCCAATTATCTGTCAAATTACAGTTAACTTTAGTGTTTTCCATTCCCGAACCACAGTTTCCACCATAGACCAAACTTGCTTTTTCTACCCCATATCCAAAAGACTCAACTATCAGACGGTGAAAGATAATTGAAATTTAAGGTCATGTTTTTCAAACTCGGCTCAAATTAACACCATCATACCAACATTACATTAAACACTAATTAAGGGGGAGGAGGGATGAGGGAGGGGTGATGAATGAATGGACAAATGAGGATGGCTGTTGTTTTTAGATGTAAATTATTATGCTGCAGCACATCACTGCTGGAGTTCCTCAGGGCACTTCTTCAGCCTAATCACATTCAATGGCCTCATCAATGTCCTTCTTTCAAGAAGTGGAGTTGTTTGCAGAAAGTCCTTTTGAAACTTATCAATAAAAGATGCAGCCTATGCCTGCCGACAGGAATACCGAAATAACATTTAGGCACAGATAAAATGTGACAGGAAACGTATGTGGAACAGGCATAATACAATGAGCATTTCTCACAAGAGAATCTATACCACACAATGGCAGCAAGCCAGTTCAACCCAGACCACTGGTGCCTCATGATCATGTTGGCTTCCTCCTATTGCTCCAGTTTTCTCTCATGTCTCAAAGATGCGTAGGTTGGTGGATTAATTTGCTACTGTGAAATTCCTAGAGTGTGCGTAGATAAGTGGTAAAATCTGAAAATCACCGGATAGAGAAGCGAGAAGAATAAAATAGGGTTAATGTAAGATTAGTTAATGAATACTTGAAGGATGGCATGGAGTTGGTGTGCTGCAGTGAGTGCTCCTGTGTAGCAAGTCTCTATGTGTACGTCTTAACATTCAATGGCATTTCTATTGCTGATTCCGCCACTGTCAATATCCTGGCAGTTACGACTGATCAGAAACAAATGGCCTTGCTATACAAATACCAAAGCTACCAAAACAGGTCAGAGAATGGGTATCCTATGGCAAGTAAAATACTTCCTGAGGCCCCAAAGGTCTTTCCACCATCAACAAGGCATTAGTTAAGACTGTGAAGGAACACTTACCACCTACCTGAATGACTATGGCACCAACAACTCTCAAGAAACTCAACACTATACAGGATAAAGCAGCAGGCTTGATTGGCACCCCATCCATCAGGCTAAATATTCATTCACTTTAAAAAGTACTGCAGCTAAGTTCATATGATCAGAGCTGAATTAGGCCATTTGGCCCATCAAGTCTACTCCGCCATTCCATCATTTCCTACTTGACTAGTGCAACACCATTTCCCAAATCCACAACATCCACTACCGAGGACAAGGGCAACAGAGTCATTGGAATACTACCATCTGCAGGTTAGAAGGGGGATATCAAATCAATAACAGGGGGTTTGACACTGAATTGACAGGGAGGCAGGCATCACAGTGCGCTGCTGTGTGAGAGTAGTAAAATCACCCACTGCTCTTGAAAATTGGCAGCTGCATTCAACTTTTAGCATTATGCTGGAAGAATTAACTGAAGATCCTACATTGTACCTACAAAAACATGTGTTTATACAGCCCATTTTCTGAATTTGGTACATTGAATATGCGCATAATTAAATGCACATTTTAAAATAGAATCATTAGTCATAATTATTGGCTGCAAACATACACAAATCGAAATTCCATGAAGGGGAACAAAAAGAGGTTATTGAGTTATACAGCATGGAAACAGGACCTTCAGTGCACATTGCCCATACCGACCAGGTTGGCATTCTGGGCTAATTTCATTGTCTGCATTTGGCCCATACCACTATAAATCCTTCCTATCCAAATACCGTCCAAATGTATTTTAAGTTGTAACTGTATGCGCTTCAATAACGTCAGCTGGCAGTTCATTCCAGTTACGGAGTACTGTGAGTAAAAAGGTTGCCCGAGATTTCTTTTGAATCTTTCACCTCTCACCTTAAGCCCATGCCCTTCAGTTTTAGAATCCACTACCCCGAGGGAAAAAGACAGAGCATTCACTTTATCCACACCCCTCATGAACTTGTACACCCTCAATAAGGTCATCCCTCAGCCTCCTACGCACCCAAGAAATATGTCCCAGCCTATCCAGTCTCTCACTGTTACTCAAGCCCATATCCAGGTAACATCCTCGTCAATATTCTCTGCACCCTTTGCAACTTAATGCCATCCTTCCTACAGCTGGGCAACCAGAAATGCACAGAATACTCCAAGTGTGGTGTCACCATTGACTTCTGGAGCTGCATCATGACGTCCCAACTTTTGTACTCAATACCATTTTCAATGAAGGCAAGCTGGTCAAATGTCACCTTCACCAACCTGTTCACCTGTCTTGTCACTTTCAGTCCTCACTTTTGTCACCTGTCCTCTGATATATCTGTTCTACAACACCAAGCACAATATAGAGATGCTTGATAGATAACATTAGATCTCAGTCAAACATAATGATGTGCTCATGAAATGTTTACATGTGTATTTCCAGCAGAGGTGACTGAATTAAGTATACTGATCCATTAAGTCTTCTAATGACTGTCAAAAGCAACATTACAAAGGCCATTTACAGAACCCAGAAAAAAATAACTCCAGAGTCTGGGATCTTCTTGATTCAATCACTAACTAAACTTGTCTACTCAAACAAATTGGATAAAGATTTGTAAAACAATATAAGGGACAATATAAAAGGATCAGAACAGGTGAGTTAAATATGATAGTTTCAGACAATGAAAATGCAAGCACAGTTGGTTAAATTCTGCCTTATTCTGAGTGATCATTTCGGAGATTTTATGATTTCAAGTTTGCTCATTTCCTGCAGGAAACCTGTGGTCATTCTGAAATGTAGGGAATGTTAAAGCATTTTTTTGCCAGGCCTCTGTGTTTAAAGAAAACAGGCATCATTACAATTAGGAAATGAAATGTTAAAAGATTACAGCACTGATATATCCATTTAAAAATTCTGACAATACTCATTATAGAAAATAAAATGTCTTTTTGTCAACAGTTTTGTTGCACAATTAACACACAATTTCCTAGATTTTATTATGCAATAAAATTAAACAGTAATCCAAACAATTTTTAAAGGGCAATGGAGTTGTCGATGATCATTGATATACCCCTCTGCCAAGTGAGTTTGAAACTTTTATTTCCACCATATTAGAAGTAAATAGATTTAGTTTTGCTAGATTTAGTAATACAGAAGGGTTGGTTGGAAAAAAAACAGAAGTGGGGTTAAACACAACTCCACCTTCAGCCATGGAATTACAGTAGAGATGGTAAACAACTCAAGATGGTAAACAATCTCAACTCTGAGATATCCAGATCACCAGCAACCTAATTTGGACCCTTCGGACGGAAATGGTGATCAAGAAAGCTCATCACCATATTTACTTTTATAAGTGTCTCAGAACATTCGGCACTTCCAGGATGATTCCTTCGAACTTCTAGATAGTATTTTGATGGAATGCATCGAAGCCTGGTATGATAACTGCACTGTTCTCAACAGCCTAATCCTGCTGAGAATGGTGAACACAGCCGTGTCCATCGCAGGCACATTTATTACAAGCCCACCGACTCGCACAGCTATCTGGACTACACTTCTTCCCACCCGGTCCCCTGCAAAAAGTCTATCCCCTACTCCCAATTCCTCCGTCTACGCCGCATCTGCGCCCGGGATGAGGTGTTTCAGACTAGGGCTTCCGAGATGTCCTCGTTTTTCAGAAAACGGGGCTTCCCCTCCTCCATTATAGATGAGGCTCTCACTAGGGTCTCTTCTACATCCCGCAGCTCCGCTCTTGCTCCCCATCCCCCCACTCGCAACAAGGACAGGATCCCCCTCGTTCTCACCTTCCACCCCACCAGCCAGCGGATCCAACATATCATCCACCAACATTTCCGTCACCTACAACAGGACCCCACCACTGGCCATATCTTCCCATCCCCTCCCCTCTCTGCGTTCCGCAGAGACCGTTCCCTCCGCAACTCCCATGTCCACTCGTCCCTTCCTACCCAAACCACCCTAACCCCGGGCACTTTCCCTTGCAACCGCACGAGATGCAACACCTGTCCCTTTACCTCCCCCCTCAACTCCATCAAAGGACCCAAACATTCTTTCCAGGTGAGACAGAGGTTCACCTGCACCTCCTCCAACCTCATCTATTGCATCCGCTGCTCTAGATGTCAACTGATCTATATCGGCGAAACCAAGCACAGGCTCGACGATCGCTTCGCTGAACACCTGCGCTCGGTCCGCATTAACGCAACTGATCTCCCGGTGGCCCAGCACTTTAACTCCCCCTCCCATTCCCAGTCTGACCTCTCTGTCATGGGCCTCCTCCAGTGCCATAGTGAGGCCCGCCGGAAATTGGAGGAGCAGCACCTCATATTTCGCCTGGGCAGTTTGTAGCCCGGTGGTATGAACGTCGACTTCTCCAACTTCAGATAGCTCCTCTGTCCCTCCCTTCCCCTCCTCCTTCCCAGAGCTCCCTCTATCTTCCTGTCTCCACCTATATCCTTCCTTTGTCCCACCCCCGACATCAGTCTGAAGAAGGGTCTCGACCCGAAACGTCACCCATTCCTTCTCTCCCGAGATGCTGCCTGACCTGCTGAGTTACTCCAGCATTTTGTGAATAAATCGCAGGCACATCACTACCTGCCATCAAGTCCATTGTCACAGCGCATACATCAGGAAGGCTAGAAGTATTGTCAAGGATGCCCACCACCCTGACCATTCCCTTTGCTTTCCACTACCGTCCCGAAAATGCCATCATCTCGTTCATTCTCCTTTCCCAAAGGTGCTGCCATGTGCTATTAAATTCACCTCATTAGTTATTCTATTCTTGTACTTTGATAGTCTTTTGCACGACTTGGATTTTGCATTACAATCTTGGACCATTCTGCTGTTTCGTATAATTGTAATTATTGTTGTATTTATCATTACTGTATGCATACTTTTACTCTGAACTTCATATGAACAAAAAATATCATTGCATCCTTGTGCATATCACAATAAACGAATCAGTAATCTGTAATATGCTGCTTCCTAGACTTTACTGTGCAATTAAATATATTAAATAGAGAGCCAAAGAGATTTTAAGGGCCAATAGATTTGACTGAATTTGATAAACTAATTGAGGTTTAGGTTTAGGTTTATTATTGTCATGTGCACTGATATACAGTGAAAAGTATTGTTTTGCATGTTATCTAAACAGATCAAATATACCATACATAAATACAATCAAGTCAAACTCGATCAATAGATAAAGCAAAGGGAAAGATAACAGAGTGCAAAATATATTTCCCAGCATAGCAGTGCACTATAGCTCATCAGTTCCACAGACAAAGTCTGAGGTACACAATGGGGATGAGGTGAATTGGACAGTACTCTAGCTTATGGAAGGAACTTTCAGAAGCCTGATATTTACTGATATGAACTTTATAAGCAAATAGATAATTTAGATATCAGCATGGGTAAACATGAGTTTTGGAGCAGACATGACACTGAAACTCTCTTTAATATGACTGCCAAAAACAAAATAAATGTGTGATGACAATTACTGGTAACTAAATTAAGGGTTTCCTGTAGAAACTACAGTGTCCTCCATAATGTTTGGGACAAAGAGCCTTCATTTATTTATTTTCCGTTCTCCACAATTTGAGATTTGGAATAGAAAAAAAAAATCACATGTGGTTAAAGTGCATATTGTCAGATTTTAATAAGGGCCGTTTTTATACATTTTGGTTTCACCATGTAGAAATTAGAGCAGTGTTTATACATAGTCCCCCCATTTCAGGGCACCATAATGCTTGGGACACAGCAATGTCATGTAAATGAAAGTAGTCATGTTTAGTATTTTGTTGCATATCCTTTGCATGCAATGATTGCTTGAAGTCTGCGATTCATGGACATTACCAGTTGCTGGGTGTTTTCTCTGGTGATGCTCTGCCAGGCCTGTATTGCAGCCATCTTTAGCTTATGCTTGTTTTGGAGGGTTCAGATCAGGCGATTGACTTGGCCACTCACAAATTGACCATTTTTTTGCTTTGAAAAACTCCTTTGTTGCTTTAGCAGTATGTTTGGGATCATTGTCTTACTGTAGAATGAACCACCGGCAAATAAGTTTTGAGGCATTTGTTTGAACTTGAACAGATAGGATGTGTCTATCCCCTTCAGATTTCATTATGCTAAAACCATTAGCAATTGTATCATCAATGAAGATAAGTGAGCCAGTACCTTCAGCAGCCATACATGCCCAGGCCAAAACACCCCACCATGTTTCACAGATGTGGTGGTATGCTTTGGATCTTGGGCAGTTCCTTCTCTCCTCCATACTTTGCTCTTGCCATCACTCTGATATAGGTTAATCTTCATCGTATCTGTCTACAAGACCTTTTTCCAGAACTGTGGCTGCTCTTAAGTACTTCTTGGCAAACTGTAACCTGGCCATCCTATTTTTGCGGCCAACCAGTGGTTTGCATCTTGCAGTGTAGCCTTTGTATTTTTGTTCACGAAGTCTTCTGCGGACAGTGGTCATTGACAAATCCAGACCTGACTCCTGAAGTGTGTTTCTGATCTGTCGGACAGATGTTTGGGGATTTTTCTTTATTACAAAGAGAGTTCTTCTGTCATCAGCTGTGGAGGTCTTTCTTGGCCTGCCAGTCCCTTTGTGATTGGTAAGCTTACCAATGCTCTCTTTCTTCTCAATGATGTTCTAAACATTTGATTTTGATAAGCCTAAGGTTTGGCTGATGTCTCTAACAGTTTTATTCTTGTTTCTCAGTCTCATAATGGCTTCTTTGACTTTAATTGGCACAACTTTGGTCCTCATGTTGATAAACAGCAATAAAAGTTTCCAAAGGTGATGGACAGACTGGAGGAAAAAAGACTGGGTGCTGAGAGCTCCCTTATATCTGCATTAAGGAGGCAATTAAACACACCTGAGCAATTACAAATGCCTGTGAAGCCATGTGTCCCAAACATTATGGGGCCCTGAAATGGGGGGACTATGTATAAACACAGCTGTAATTACTACACAGTGAAACCAAAATGTATCAAAATGGCCTTTAATAAAATCTTTAATAAAATCTGACAATGTGCACTTTAACCACATGTGATTATTTCTATTACAAATCTCAAATTGTGGAATAGACAATAAACAATAGGTGCAGGAGTAGGCCATTCAGCCCTTCGAGCCAGCACCGCCATTCAATGCGATCATGGCTGATCACTCTCAATCAGTGTTCCTGCCTTCTCCCCATACCCCCTCACTCCGCTATCCTTAAGAGCTCTATCCAGCTCTCTCTTGAAAGCATCCAACGAACTGGCCTCCACTGCCTTCTGAGGCAGAGAATTCCACACCTTCACCACTCTCTGACTGAAAAAGTTCTTCCTCATCTCCGTTCTAAATGGCCTACCCCTTATTCTTAAACTGTGGCCCCTTGTTCTGGACTCCCCCAACATTGGGAACATGTTTCCTGCCTCTAATGTGTCCAATCCCCTAATTATCTTATATGTTTCAATAAGATCCCCCCTCATCCTTCTAAATTCCAGTGTATACAAGCCTAATTGCTCCAGCCTTTCAACATACGACAGTCCCGCGATTCCGGGAATCAACCTAGTGAACCTACGCTGCACGCCCTCAATAGCAAGAATATCCTTCCTCAAATTTGGAATACAGAGGCAAATATATAAATATATAAATGATGGTTCTTTGTCCCAAACATTATGGAGGGCATTGTATAAACTTTCTTACCATAAGGTCAGTCCTCTCTGTGCAATCTTTGAACTCCAGTGCTGAATCCTAGGGAAAAGAACAGTACAACAACTTCATACTCCAGCAGACTAAGTATCAAAACATGTCAGATAATATAATATGCCAAAATAAGTTTGCAATAATTTTCCCTAATTTCTACACAAAAAAAATGTTGGTGACACAAGTTAAAATTCAAAATTGGGGCATAGCAAACTTTGAAGTTATTAGACAGGAATTTGCTCAAGTTGATGGGAGCAGGCTATTTGAAAGAAAAGGAACATCCGTAAAGTGGGATGTTTTTAAAACTGTGCTGACAAGAGTCCAGGACATGCATATTCCTGTTAGAGTGAAGGACAAAGCAGGTGGGCTTGAGGAAGCTTGTGTAAGAAAATAACTGCAGATGCTGGTACAAATCGAAGGTATTTATTCACAAAATGCTGGAGTAACTCAGCAGGTCAGGCAGCATCTCAGGAGAGAAGGAATGGGTGACGTTTCGGGTCGAGACCCTTCTTCAGACTGATGTCAGGGGTGCGGGACAAAGGAAGGATATAGGTGGAGACAGGAAGATAGAGGGAAATCTGGGAAGGGGGGGGAAGAGAGGGACAGAGGAACTATCTAAAGTTGGAGAAGTCAATACCGCTGGGCTGCAAGCTGCCCAAGCGAAATACGAGGTGCTGTTCCTCCAATTTCCGGTGGGCCTCACTATGGCACTGGAGGAGGCCCATGACAGAAAGGTCAGACTGGGAGTGGGAGGGGGAGTTGAAGTGCTCAGCCACCGGGAGATCAGGTTGGTTAAGGCGGACTGAGCGAAGGTGTTGAGCGAAACGATCGCCGAGCCTCCGTTTGGTTTCGCCGATGTAAAGAAGTTGACATCTAGAGCAGCGGATACAATAGATGAGGTTGGAGGAGGTGCAGGTGAACCTCTGTCTCACCTGGAAAGACTGTTTGTGTCCTTGGATGGAGTTGAGGGGGGAGGTAAAGGGACAGGTGTTGCATCTCCCGCGGTTGCTGGGGAAAGTGCCCGGGGATGCGGTGGTTTAGGTAGGAAGGGACGAGTGGACTGAGATTTTATGTACATGAAGGGAAAGGGATAACCAGAGAGAGAATAGAGTCCCTCAGGAATCAAAGCAGTCAACGCCGTGTGAAGGCACAGGAGATAGGCAAAGTCCTCAATGAGTATTTCTCCTGTTTTATCATGGAAAAAGACATGAGAACCCAGGAACTTGGGGCAGTCAATGGAAATGTCTTGAGGGAAGTCAGTATTACAGTCAAGGAGGTGTTGAAGGTCCTACTGCATATAAAGGTAGACAAATTCCCCCAGGCCTGATCAGATATATCCATGGACACTGTGGGAAGCTAGAGAGGAAATTACAGGTGCCCTGGCTGAGATTTATAGAAACATAGAAAATAGGTGCAGGAGTAAGCCGTTCGGCCTTTCGAGCCAGCACCGCCATTCAATATGATCATGGCTGATCATCCAAATTCAGTACCCCGTTCCTGCTTTTTCCCCCATATCCCCCATATGAGTCATCATTAAATATGGGTGAGGTGCCAGAAGACTATGGAGGGCAAATGGTGTGTCTCTAATTAAGAAGGAATGCAAGGAAAAGCCTGGGAACTATTGGCCAGTGGGTCTAACATCTGTAGTCATAAAGTTACTAAAGTATTCTGAGGGATAAGATGGACATACATTTAAATGGACAAGAGCTGATTAGGGATAGTCAGTACAGTTTTGTACTTGGGAGATCATGTCTCACAAATCCAATCAAGTTTTTTTTGAAGATGTGAAGATAGATTACACATATGGGTGAAGAAATGGCAAATGGCATTTAAGCCAGGCAAGTAAGGTATTGCACTTTGGGAGGTCAAATGTAAGGGAAGTATACAGTTAATGTTATATAGCATTAGTGTACAGAGGGATCTTGGGGGTCCGACTCCATAGCTCCCTGAAAGTAGCAACACAAGTAGAGTGGTAAAGAAGGCATATGATACGCTTGTCTTCATCAATTGGTGCATGATGCTCACTTCTCGTGGCCCCTATTACAGTAATGATGTGGAGTCTTTGGAGAAGATGTAGAAGAGGTTTACTTGGATGCTGCATGGATTTGAGGCCATTTGCAATCATATCTGCGTGGCAATAGATAGGATATCCATCAGCCAAAACCTTTTTCCCAAGGTGGAAATGTCAAGATACTAGAGGGCATAGCTTTAAGGTCAGAGGGGGAAGTTTAATGGAGATGTGCTGGGCAAGTTTTTTTAAGCAGGTGTCTGGAATGTGCTGGCAGGGTTGGTGGTGAAAGCAGATATAATAGTGGCACTTAAGAGGCTTTTAGACAGGGACATGAATATCCAGTGAATGGATGAATAAGGAGCACATACACGCAGAAGAGGTTATTTTAATGTGGCATCATGTTAGAATCAGACATATTCTGGGCTGAAGGAACTGTTCCTGTGCTTAGCAATTGTGAAATGCAGTAACATACACACTTTCTAATGAAAAATTGCTTTCCATAACCCTGTTTGATTAAATATTGGCTTTACACAAGTTCAAATCTTAATTTGAACAAACTATTTTAGAAATGTATAATGTTTTCTCCTTGAAGTTTGACATGAAGCATTTTTAATGCAACTTAAAAAGTTGCCAGCTTTTACATACGCAATAAATTGCTGGGGCAATTGCTAGAAATATTAAAAACAAAAAGTAGTACAATCAACATAAACAGAGAAAAGTCATGAGATTTACTGAGTCAATTGCTTCTTTTCATAGCTGACAATACAAAAATGCGGGAAGTTTATAATAATTACAATAAAAATTTGTTGTAATGCCATTTTAACAACTCTGATCTTCCAGTTTTAAGGATTATTTCTCAGACTCCCCCCACCCCCTCCCAAATAAACTGCAGCATCTAGTGGCATAAACCATAACTACATTTTAGACAATCTTTATAGAATGGCAGTAAAGTTCTCGATCAGATCAGGTATACTTACAAGAAGACCAAGCATATATAGCAACACTCTCTCAAAATGAGAGTGACTGAACTTGATCACATTAGAACATGCTGTCCTTCAGAATAGATATCAAACAACATTAATATAAAGTACTAACATTCATTTTTATGCACCATTACCTCTGGTACACATAACATCTCCCCCCCCCCCTCAAGAATGCAACATTGCACCTACCCACCACCTTCCATCGTCCTCCTGCTGTAAACGTGTAAAATCAGCCAAAACCACAGCAGATTTTTCACTTGTATGCCAACGGCACATAGTTATGCTTCACCAGCATTTTCTCTAGGCCTACAGTATTTAATTGATTATCCAACATCCAGTACCAGATAGGCAGAAATTTATTTCAGCTAAAGATTAATAAGACTAAAGCAATTGTTTTGGATCCCCATCACAAAGCATGCTTTAACCACCCTCTTCCTGGCAGCTGAAGGTATATCAGACCTCTTGCAATTCTGGTGTAATATCTGAACTTAGATGAACATTTTTTTAAATTAAAGAATTCAAAGCCAGATATAAAACCCATGTTGAAAACAAAAGCTCGAAAGAAGATATATAGTTTATGGGCAGAGGGCAGGAAAAGTAGTAAATCTTACAGACATGGCATGGATGCAAAAGGCCAAATGACTTATTTGCATCATGGAAGATTTCATATTTGCAGAATGATACATCATACCTCATGTGCACAAATCCAATCACATGATCACACATCAATCCATGCCCTCAAAATCTACTTCAATGCACAACTAGCCCACTCTCTGCATTGCTTTAATTGCAATTTAATTGCAACTTCTCCAGTCTGAAGAAGGGTCTCGACCGAAACGTCACCCATTCCTTCTATCCAGAGATGCTGCGTGTTCGCTGAGTTACTCCAGCATTTTGTGTCTATCGTCGGGTTAAACCAGCATCTGCAGTTCCTCCCTAGTTTAATTTTGAATTCCTCATCTTCAATGGAATTCTCTTTCAAAACTGTTATTCCTCATTATTTCCTGCTTCCTAAATATCAGTATCTCAGCCACTGATCATATTAAATACCGAAATTAATTTTTGTGATATCAAATATAGGATTAGTGCAGGGAAGTGGCGCTGAGGTAAAAGATTAGACATAATTTTACTTTATGGGAGAGCAATCACAAGGAACCAAACGGCATATTCTTGCTTCGAGATCCTATTATAAAATGGCACACAATTAATTATTTGCAGCAATCGAATGCTGAAGGAATATCCAAGATACTCTGCACTCTCTCCGATCTGCTTCAGTCAGTTTCCAGACAAAAAGTATTAAAACATACAAATAGAAATAGTTTGTTAACTGAAACTTTAAAAATTTCACTTATCATAAAGCGTGGACAAGATTCAAACCTTTATCTTCCCACGTTTAATGCAGGGTCCACCTTCAATGCAAGTTTGAAATTCTTTTCACATATCCGAGCATCACCGACTATGTTTTCTAATTTAATGAGGGTGATGTGATATCAGGTCTGGAGTTGAAGTGATTAAGACAGAACCATCTCCCATCCGCCTGTAAATTCACTTCACTCCAGCAGCATTTGCATCAGAGGGCAGGTGAAGTAAAGCATCACAGTAAAAAAAGATAAACAGGTTGGTTCAAGGCTATAGCCTTACTTAACCCAAGATTGCACTGGGATTAGGGCTGTGGGAATCTGGTTTTGAGGATCATGCCTTGCCTGCAATCACAAGAATAGTTTTTGGAAATAATCAATTTATAGGGATTTTCCATAATCCCCTCAATCATGCTCGGTGGTGTGTGTTACACTTGAAGCTGTTACACAGAAACTCTGGTCCATTGGGCCTCCTTATGGGAGGAATCTACACTGCAATTCTGGGAGGAGCTTTTCAACTACTAAGAGGGTGTAGACAGCAAGGGACACTCGTCTGTAATTATCATAATTAGGCTTGTCTTCTTTCTTGAAGATGGGCAAAATTATGATGTCTCTGAGATCCCTTGGCATGTTTCTTTCTTCCCAGATGAAGATGACATGAATTAATGCCAGAAGGGCGGCACGGTAGCGCAGCGGTAGAGTTGCTGCTTTACAGCGAATGCAGCGCTGGAGACTCAGGTTCGATCCTGACTACGGGTGCTGTACTGTAAGGAGTTTGTACGTTCTCCCCGTGACCTGCGTGGGTTTTCTCCGAGATCTTCGGTTTCCTCCCACACTCCAAAGACGTACAGGTATGCAGGTTAATTTGACTGGGTAAATGTAAAAAACTTTTTTTTTTTTAATTGTCCCTAGTGTATGTAGGATAGTGTTAATGTGCGGGGATCGCTGGGCGGCGCGGACTTGGTGGGCCGAAAAGGCCTGTTTCCGCGCTGTATATATATGATATGATATGAAGTACTTCTTTACAATGTTTTAATACTTCAGCAGGGGTTTGGTCTGATCCAGAGCCATAAATGTTTTCAATCTCTTGCTGGGCTGGGGTAGGGCAGTGGTTGGAGTGGATAGTGTTCTGTAGAATGGAGTCAAGGCCATACGTCAAAGACATCTTTCCATGAAGCACTTACAATTAAAGTAAATGAACAGTAGAGGGCAGCAATGCTGAAGGCACAGCACCAACTGCACAAAATCAGAACACTTCACAATGCTATACGAATAAAGCTAATTAAAACAAGTAACACTGTTACAATAAAATATTCATTCTGAACCAGGTTACATTTCACAGCAAAAACCCATTTAGTGAAACATCTAATTTGTTATTTTCTCAATAGTGCCTCACAAGGGATGTTTTCATAACATATTTAGGTGTAACACAAAGCTTAACTTTGGAAATGTTCTGAAGGTTTATAATTTTGGAGAGCATTTATTCCTAATTATTATATGAAATAAACTTCAGGGAAGACATGTAAAAGCATTTATGCACTCTGACAAATCATTATCACCAACACCATTTCCAAACACCAAAATCATGGTAATGAAATTAAATACCACCCAAGTTAAAACAGATGAGTGTTGGTAGTAAATGAGATTTTTTAAAAAAATAACTACACAATGGCACTAATCCTCAGTTCACCTGTTTTGCAGTTGTTATTGGACTGCAATGTCATTTGAAGCTTCAAACTAACTAAGTAGTTATTTGCACCTCATCTTTTATTAAATAAGAAAACTAACTCTTAAATTGGCAACATTATTTGATTTTACCATTCTGCTTTGCAGCAGTGCATTAATGAGCTTTGTTTATGGTCTATAATTTGATGATTTTTCATATAAGGCAATCTAAACCAGTATTTGATACTCAATGCAAATTATTACTTGGTAGAGAGTAATAGCAGCAGTCACAAATTTTGTTGCCAATAATAAAATGGCAACTTTAAATCATAAGATAGTTGTCCAACAGTTTGTAGCAGGAGTTGTATGACACAAGATAGTGGTCTAGCAGTTTACAGCAGGCGCTATATGACATGCAGGCTCAAACTAAACAATGATAGACAACATGAGGTAAACAACGCTGCATAGGAAGGAACTGCAGATGCTGGTTTACACTGAACATAGACACAAAATGCTGGAGAAACTCAGCAGGACAGGCAGCATCTCTGGATAGAAGGAATTGATCATTTTCATAGAAGGGGACCCCAGGCATTATCTTTCACCCATGTCAAATTGCCATCAACATAAAGGAAATTGCCAATAACTGTAAGCTAAATAAATTAAGACCAAATAATTTGTAGAAAAATGAGCTGTACAACGGCTGCAGACAGACTGAACACAAGCTACTCCAATACCTCTGTCAACACTGAAATATGGAGACCGTATCCCAGATTTCCCCATCATATGATTTTGTGTAAAAAATCCAAAGGAACACAAAGTGCTGGAGTAACTCAGCAGGTCAGGCATCATCTCTGGAGAAAATGTATAGGTGATGTTTCGAGTCAAGCCCCTTCCTCAATTGTGTACTTGCCACTTGATGGCCATTTTTTTTTAACAATTGAATAATATTGTACAATTAAATCCAGAGCTTCTTTGTATTATCAAACATTCTAATAACACTTTACAGGCACATTGTAAAGAAAATTGCATTGATCCACTTTGTTGAACAACGACAAGTGGCTAGAATTAACGTTAAAAAAATCGAAAAAGAGGATCAATGGGTGAAGGGAGGCATTTTTCAACCATGAGGAATGGCAATCAAGAGATCAACTGCCAAATAGCAGGATGATGCAATTCGGGACGTTTAAGGAGTCAAAATTGAAAGAACACAGTCCTTTGAGAGTTGCAGGGCTTGAGAAGGTTGCAGACAACAGAAAAATACAAGACCAGAAATGGATTTAAATGGAAGGCTTGGGATTTTTAAATGAGAAGCTGTCAGTTGTGGAACCAAAGTAGAGCAGTAGGCACTGCAGAGATGGGTAACAGAGTTTTGAGGGAGCTGAACTTTACATAGTGCGGAAGATAAGAGACTAGCCAAGGGAATTTTTATTATCTGTACCATGTATATCACTTATACTTGCAATATTTGCAAATATCCGACAGAACAATATATTTGCAATATACTACAGAAAATATGTGCACCTTGATCCAACCTTCTTGCCAGAATAGGACAGTACGCTGGCAAAGCAGTTTAGTGCAGTTGCTCTACTCATTAGGCTGAATTGCCTCCGCCTAATTGTGATATGAAAATTCAGAATTGTAATGTAGACTATCACTGTTTGAGTACTGTATGCAGCTCAGGTCACCAACTACACAAAATATGTAACTGAATCTGAGAGCACGGAGAGAAAATTTATGAGGATGTTGCCAGAAATGAACATTTTCAGCTGAGAGGATATCAGATAAGCCAGCTTTGTTTCCTTTGGAACAGAGGAAGCCAAGGGAGATTTAATTGCATAGAATGTTCTTCTTGTCCAAGATTCCATGGCATTGTTTCATCAATGTCAGATGTGGTTCAATCGATAACATTCTCAATAGAGTCAAAATGTTATCGTTTAAGCTAGGATGCAAGGAGAATGTATTACAGTTAATGCAAAAACTCTTAAAAGCACAAATGTACAAAGGAATCTTGGTGTTCAAGTCCATAGCTCCCCAAAAGTGGCAATACTAGAATATAGTGTGGTAAATAAGGCTAATGCTAATCCAGAGCCAATTGTTCTTACGTATCAAGTCTCAGATGAAACTTGAAAGATCTGACAGCCCTACTCAAATGAAAATGTGAATTCTCCCTAGTGTCCTAGATGAAATGCATCCCTCTTTAGATGCCAGCTACAATGGTCAAAAAAGCCATTCAATGCAAGGAAATATGGATGGGTAATAAAATGCTACCCTTGCATGTGACAACCAGATCACAGAAAATAAATAATTATATCACCAGAAACATTACCTGGTCTTTTTCACATCAATGTTTGTGATAGTTTGCTGTGCACAAATTGGTTGCCATGGATAGGGAAGCTTTAGAGTGTTACGGGCCAAATCCGAGCAGGTGGAACTAGTGAAGATGGGGCATCTTGGTCAGCATGAGCAAGTTGGGCCACAGGGCCTGTTTCCATGCAGTATGTCTCTAGAGTCTAGATCATGATGTAATAGTCCACTCTTTAAAAATACCTCACTGGTCTCAGAGAGCTTTCGGTCATTCTTAAATATACTCAATGAAGTCGTCTTCACTTTTTCCTGACAATTACAAATCCAATTATCTGCTTCACCCTCATTTTAAAAACCAGCATTATCAGCAAAGGTGGCCTAAGAATTAGAAATCCGAATAATGAGAGAAGCGTTTTAGCAGCGGAAAGACAATTATTTACTTTATTACTAAACTAGTGTCCTTCCAGGAAACATTCTTTCAATTCAGATGCCTTTATCCAGATTATCAATTATCCAGAGATGCAAGTTTTCAATTCCCACCATGACAACTGGAGAATTTAAATTTAAGTAACTCAATAATCTGGAATAAGAGACAATATTATGTTTATTCTGGGAGCCTATTTGATTAAGCTTTTTGCGAAAAAATATTTTCTATCCTCGCCTGTTCTTGCCTACGTGCAATTCCACATCCACTGCAATATTGTTATAATTAACAATCCTCTGAAATATACCAGTAAGTTATTTAATTTAAAAGACTATAAGGAAAGGATAATAAATTCTTTCTTGCAAGTAATACCTATCTGGTGAACAAATTATAGAATCTTAAAACTTCAGTCCAGAAACAGGACACCCTGGTCCACCTCGTCCATGCTGACTATGATGCCTATCTTTCCTGTCCAAGCAGCTGTCTAAATGCCATATAAACATAATTGTATCTGCCTCCACCATCTCCTCTGGCAACACATTCCAGATATTCACCACCTTGTGTGTGAAAAACATATCTCTCAGATCTCTAAATTTCTCTCCTCTCACATTAAACCAGTGCTCTCCAGTTCAAGATTACCTTGCCTTGGGCCAGTGCAATACATCGAATTGCTTCAAGCCACTTACTGAAATTGCACGTGGATAATAACAATATACAAGAACTGTGGAGCTATCCGTAAAGAACTCAATTCGATGTTAAAATGTTGAGCAATGGTTTAATTTTAAAAGGAATCACTGATTATGCATCATTTATATTTTAGGACATTAGAATACCGTGGTTTTGCTTTCACTGCCTGCACGATCAAGAATTGACTGTGGTTTGGCTGTCATCACTACATGCAGTATAATAGTTCCATCTTACCTAATTGTTGGGTTCAATTTCTTAACTCGTCTTTACCCTCTGCGGAATCATTCAACATCCATGTGATTCTGCAGACTTTTCCTTCTGGATCAATGCTCCACTATTTGATAGGTCGTGTCCCTGCCAGCGGAACGATGGAAAGCTGGAAAAATCACCTCTTCACTTCATCATATACTGACAGTCCTTCAGCCTATTTAAACTGCTGGAGCACAGAATCAAACTATCACAAAGATCACCTGACAGAGATCCAGTTATGGCTGAAAGGATAGCATCTTTTCTACCATTTTTTACCTTCATGCTCAAAATTGCAGATAAAAACACATAAGTCCACGCAATGTTAGTAACAGCTTTATTTTCAAACAGATCGTGGCTGAACATTTAATGAACTAAATAAAATATTTCCTGTGAAATCATGCCTTGCGTACAAACTGAAATAACCGCAATGCAGAAAGCTAGCTGCTATACTACTGTAAAATAATGGCTGGTACAGAACATTAAGAGACTGGGTGGCAAGAATTAGATCCACAACCGAGCCTGCACTGCGACAGACATTAATTCAAAATTGCGTGACAAGAGGCTGGAGACTTTCAGGTGTGAAATTTCATCATTTGAATTCTTATTAATGTCCCCTTTTATTATCTAGCAAAGAGGTTTATATTTCTTGTTACAATTTAATATTCTGATAACCAGGCATCCAACCCACTCCTTCATGAACCTAAACAATTTCTCACAAAAAAAAATTCTGTGTTTAATATGTATGATTAAGAAAAGTGCTGCAAATTACATAATACAGTGCCAGAACAAAGAATTATGTCTGTAATTCCTATAAACACCACCTACAGGTTTTTATACAGTACATTGATAAAAAGCTGCCAATTTTCGTGAAAGATAATTCAGAATAGTGGAAGACGTATCTGTTATCAATGTCAGAGACACAGTAGCAACAGTGGAATAACAGTAACGAGGACCTCAGCAGGCTATTTTCAAATGGTCTACCGTACATCGTTAGATGGATGGACAAGAGTGAGCTCAGGAGGAGATTAAGAATATATGTGGGAATGAGATCGATCACACAGCATTCAAATTCTCTAACTGTCTCAACTGTATCTTCTCCAATCTTAAATAGATTGGAGACATAAGAAACTGCAGATGCTGGAATCTGGATTTAACAAAATGCTGGAGGAACTCAATGGGTCAGGCAGCATTCATGGAAGAAATGAACAGATGATGTTTCTTGTCAGAACCTTTCTTCAGACTTATGTTGTTGATTCTCGATGTCACTCAAACATGAAAAGGGTGACCAGTCAATACTTCCAGGAAGGTTAAGAAAGAAAAATTAACATTAGCTACATGTGGCACTAGCTTCCACAATAGACTGAGGAAATGATCACTAATTATGGGGCCTGATAACATTCAAAACGGTGAAATCAACAAAACATTTATTCTATTACAACTTAATGAAAAGTCAAAGGTACAGAAAAAAACAATCCAACATATAAAATAAAACACAAGTGTAAATAAATAAATTAATAAAATCCTTTCTTCCATTTCCTAATGGTTGATTTCCTGTCAAGTTTCCATTCCAGGTTCAGAAGAGAACTTGTATATTTTTCAAAGCAATGACACAATTGGTTTGAATACATATGGCAAAATTATTTCAACTCAGATCCTGGCCATCGATTAAAAGGTTAATAAAGCCAAGTAGAATTCAATTGCATTATCATGTAAGAAACTGAAAACATCTCCTGACGACTGGCTATGACCCCTACCGAAAGGAGTATCACAATGTTCTCAAAGAAGCAGCCATGAACCATAATTTGCCAGTGCCACTCCGAATAGACATATGTTAGCTGGTATTCAGGAATGTAACCAAAAACAACATCAATACAGGAAAAATGTTCTTGCACAGATGTGATAATGAGGAAATGATGAAAGAATAAAAGAAAAATTACTCCCAGAGTCCAACCACTAAATCAAAAAAAGGCAGAAGTGAATGTTATTGATGAAGCAGCTATAGACAGTTAGGGTTAAAATACTGTCTGAGGAATGATATCATTTGTTTCCAATAATCACATCAAGTGGGATTCAGTATTCTACTCTCATCCTAAGTAAAATCAATTTCACACAAAATTTTGAGAAATTCAAATAGGAATTTAACCATAACCACAGCATCTTGAGCATAGTAAAAAGAAGCAAGCTCCTTCTCGGGCTTTCATTAAGCCCAATTCAACACTATGCTAATGTTCGGAGAAATGATTGAAAGGATAGACAAAAAGTGAAGGATTAATGGTCAACTTGGAAGAAAGGAATAAAGGCATTCAGAAAGATGATTCTACAACTTGAGTCAAAAGCTGAAAACATAATTGACAACGGTCAAGTAATTAAAATTAGGGAAATAATAGAATCCAGGAAAGGAACAGTGTAAAGATCTTTGAGGGCCTTAGGACCGGACACGGTCAGAAGAAGGGTCTCGACCCAAAACATCCTTCATTGGCTACCAGTTCAGAAATGTCTCATTTTTAATAGGAAAATAACTGCAGATGCTGGTACATCTTTATCCCTTTCTTCCAAGTTGAACAATAACCAATAGGTAAATGGAATTTGATGCAAGAAATGAGCTGCACAGTGTGGATGAAGTATTACATTTATGATTGTTTAAGATCACAAGCGTTTTCTCATGTAGAATTACAGCATGGATAAGGATTTTTATCCACGGGTAAGTTGGAGGGAAAGGTGGGTGAAAATGAAAAGATGACCAAATGTTCTGAAAGTGGAAGAGCCGTTAATGCCAGTAGATTTGGCGTATGGGGAGAAGGCAGAAACAGGGTACTGATTGAGAATGATCAGCCATGATCAAATTGAATGGTGGTGCTGGCTCAAAGGGCCGAATGGCCTACTCCTGCACCTATTGTCTATATATATACACCATAACAATAAAAGTCAGATAATGCACAAAATTAGTGCACTGCACTGTACCTAATTGATTGGAAGAAGAGAAATTAGTTAAAGTCTGGCAAAGTACACCAATTACGACAAAAGCAAGGTACACCAATCATCTCAGCAACACTTTGAATATAGAGAATGTATATATTTTAAACAAATACCTGTGCCTTGCAGATCTACACTTACAATAGTGTTAGACACAAAATGCTGGAGTAACTCAGCGGGTCAGGCGGCATCTCTGGAGAGAAGGAATGGGTGACGTTTCGGGTCGAGACCCTTCTCTCCAGAGATGCTGCCTGACCCGCTGATTTACGCCAACATTTTGCGTCTACCTTCGATTTAAACCAGCATCTGCAGTTTTCTTTCCTACATTTCTTCCAATAGTGTTGTTTCATTTTGTCCAGAATTCCAAACATTCTACCAGGTAAATAAAAATTGACGAGCAAGATTAGTTTTAAGTCAGTCGCTGGTATTTATTAAAAACTATTAGAATCAATACAAATTTTCAGTAGTGTCAAGTATTCAAGGACCTCAAACTGTCCTTCAAATTCAGCAGTTGAAACGCAACAGCTATTGTGACAACAGATCGATATTCTGTGCTTTCACTATCCTAAATTCTAGTCACAGAACGATAAAGGATGGGATCAAGGTTCCCATGAGCAGCCTTCAGTCTCTACTGCTATGCTCAGCACTGTAATTAATTCCCGAGAACTGAAAGAAATGGAAAAAACTTAGCAGAGCACAATGATCACTATAGCTGTACTTGCATTAAATAGACAAGAATATAGACATAAATAGTATTCAGAGGTCCACATTCAAATCATTGTGCACATTTAAATAATAACCAATTTGATAATGGTTATTAGAAAATGATCAAACCTTTCCAAATTCTCAACAAAAAGCAGATATTAACCTTTTAGCTGGATTTTATAAAGTAATAAAATTCAGAACTGTGCTTGAGTGTTGCGAAGGCACCTTGACCTTGGTCTTTATCCAACTCTAGCCCATTTGCACTAATGCGGCATGCACATTGGTAGATGTGGGATGAACATTGCTGCAAACAAGACAAAAAACTCCATACAATTCGATTTTTGCTTCTACCAAGTTATTACCAGATCTATTTTTATGCTTTTATCAGTATGAATTTGAGCATAAAAGTATTTGTATTCTATCCAAGCCTGATAGGAGTGACAACCTCCATATTGCCAAACAACCAAGATGTCTACATCCACCAGCATCTAATTTTATTGCAAGTTCTCTTAAGATTAAAACTTTTACCCACATCTTGGTCACATGCAAGTGTAATTTTTTTTAAATTATCGTTGCCTCATTTTAATAAACAACTTGCCCAGAGATCATCCATGCATATTGCTCAGAACCATTTCCAACCTGGTAATCCAGACCTTAGTAAACACACAATGTATTCACCATTCTTCCCCATCCCATGACCCTTCACTTAACTTGTAACTTTTGATCCCAACTCACCCTACAATACATTTGGCTTATATTAACTCTCTGCCTATAATCTCATTTCTGAACTCTTGTTAAAATTTGTCACTTTACTAAGTCAGATTCATAACTTCCCCTTATTTAGTTCCATTTTCCCATCCTATTTGTAACAATTGGCAAAGACCAAACAATTTGCTCATTCCAGTGAAAGCAACATGCTGCTGCACCAAATTTTTCCATGTTCAGAACCATATTATAAGAGATCAGAAGTGCAAACCAGCTTTCATCATTTTATGGCGCAGATTTCTAAGACTTTACACACATTGTCTTAAGGTGAAATAGGAAATTCAAAACTTTTCAAATCCCTAAACATTGAGGAAAAATATGAGAATCTCTGCTCATCCCTATTCAACTGGATCCTAGACTTCCTCATCAGTAGACGACAAACAATTTGAACTGACAACAGTATTTCCTCCTTGATAACCATCAGCACAGGGCTGCTCATGGCTGTATGCTCAGCCCCCTGCTCCACTCTATACCTCTGATGCAAAAGCAAGACACAGTTCCAATGCTGTCATAAAATTTTCCAAAGGTACCATTATTGGATGAATAATGGGTAAAGATTAGTATGGGAGAGATTGAAAATTTGATTGAATGGTGCCAGAACAACAATCTTGCTCTCAATGTCAGCAAAACGAAAGCTAAAGGCCCACAAAGTTGTCCATTGGCAGGTTGTTGGTCGAGAGAATCAACAACGAAGCTCCTGGCCAAGCATATTTCTGAAGATCTGTCCTGGGCCCAGACCATTTTCTAAGAATGCAATCCCTCCTCCCCAACTAAGTCACAGGTGTCATCTGCATTAGGCTAGAGGCAGATTTTATTTTTTAAGTCTACCTTAAGTTTAACTGTGACGGTAAAAATAATCAGAAACAATATATAGCATTCAATCGCTGGTTTCCTGCAACGATGGCCATGGATCACAAATCCATTAGCTAGTTATGACAAAAATAGCAAAGGACCAGAGACTTCAGTCTCACATTTAAGCAAATCCATGCTTTCCCTCCAGCTCAATTAACTAAGGCAGGGAATGGGAGAAACGCACACACTAGCTTTTCCAACTTTAACTTTTAAAAATGTTAGCGACTTCAATGGCTAAATGTCATCAGGTAGAAGGGGTATAGGGTAAGAATTGGCCAATGATTTAATTCTAACAGCCCACATCCTGCAAAGTAAAAGTAGAAAATAAGGACAGAAAAAGGTTCAACCTACATATCTTAACAAAACTTCTCTTCTAATATTCACCAGATTAAAAGTAATGAATAAATGTAAAAGTTTGGTTGTTCTTCTTACATAGAATGTTACATTTACACAAGTTCCAACAAAACCTCTAAAGGAAATGGCATCAATTTTGGTCCAATTTCCTTGGGTTGTCAGTAATTCTTTTATTCTAATAAATCCACCTATAAAAAGATCTGAAATTTACCAACAAATGCAATTCTATAATTGTCTTCCAATATTAATCCATGAGACAGTTAATCCATTGGTCCATTGTAAAGAGTGGAAATGCAAGCAGTCACACACTCAAGTGTGTTCATCATACAAAGCATACACAATACAAAATACCACAAAAGAAAATATCAGCAACCTCCCCGGAAAATATAAAACAGATGAAAATATAAAACTGACGATATTCTTTCTTATTGGGTTATGTATTTGTGAAATACTCTGAAATGTAACGATATTGTCCCCGACACCCCTTTCAAGAGGGACACCATGTAAATTGATGGGAAAGAGGGACTGAAAGGGAATTAACAGGCAAAGCACCAGTTAAAACAAAATGTACATTAGGATTCCAATTACTAAAGAATACAGTTCCTTTTACTCAACCACCGAGTTCCAACGAGCATGTTTCTGAAATGCCTGCAACACAAAGGCTTACTGGTGGCTGCTTACAATTTTTTTGGGGGCGGAAATAGCTCGATTATTTTGATTGAGACTGCCACGTGACAGATGAATAGCACAGCAATTCAATCTCCAATTATCAAACATATGGTCATAAGCATCAGGCGCTTAATTGCTTCACATCCATTTGGAGCAAGGCTGCTTAATAAACGCTGTAGAAAGCAAGATATTACATTGGAGAACTCATTTTTCGCCAAAGGCAGAATCATATTATCTATTTGGACGAAAATAGTATAATGCATGTGACTACAGGCAACAGCATCCTTTGCACTTAACAAAAGATGATTCACCAGCAACAGAAAGTAGCACATGTTGGCCTTGGTTACCATTAGCGCTTAAAATGAGGAAATTGTTGCAATAGTAATTGCTTTATCAAATTGTTACAAATCCACCATAGCAGAGTTAGACATTCAGGAACAGTCATGTTTTAAACAGTCTATTTGAGAGACATTAGTCTCTCAGCATTTCCACCTTTCTCCCCTGTTGCACTACCTATCTCAAAGTCTCACATAAATGTGATCTAAGCTCATCAGAAATGAGCCAATCTGATGTCACTGCATTTAATAAACATGATAACCTTCATGTATCTGTAGCCCAGGTGCAGTTATGCTTAAGGCAAGAATGAGTTCAATTACAAGGGTTCGATTACTTCATGTGCTTTTATCATATGCTGCTTTGAGTGACCTGCAGACAGTGGCAATTAGAGTAAAGCTGTTTCCAGCCAGCATGGGTTCCTTTTTTTTTTTAAACCAACAGTTTAAAAATCATACGCTATCTATTTGCAAATTAACAATATTCCCAGTTTTAAGCATTAAGCAGGTTAGATAGCATTTGTGGAAAAACAAATAGAGTTAATGACCTTTGGTCAGAAGAGTCTGTTCTGAGGATGGGTCTTCAACTTCAAATATCAACTTAGTTTCTCTTTCCACAGATACTGCCCAACCTGCTAGATGCTCCCAACATTTTTCATTTTCTTTTCAAATTTCAATACTTATGGGGTTTTTTATTTCATATTACTCACAGCAAGTTGGGTCAATTTTGGTAAAACTATGACAGGACTATTTTATTCCCTGGCTGTATTGCAATCAAAAGGTTGTGAACATTATATTAATATCCTGACATTGAGATGATTTCACATTAACAAAGGTGCAAGTAAATGAAAGCTTTTTGGACTCTTGCAAAGAAAATCACTGTTTTATCTTCAAAAATGTACATATCATCTCAAGAACCAGGGTCCACAGCCAAAGGATCCCAGAATGGCAGTGGCTGAGGACAGGCAGGCCTAAAATGAGGGGTCTGGCATGCATTGAGAAAAGACCTTACTGATTTCACAGATCAACACCACGGCTATTACACTATATGGCATGACTAGATGGTGAAGAAAATTGAGAGTTTCCAATCGGTGCGGTTATTTTCTGAACAAGAACAATGAGAGATGTACGAGGCACATGACTGTGGAATGACATCTTAAGTATAGTTTGCGTTCTAAATATAGTTGAAAGAAACTGGAAGCCAACACTAATTTAAGAGATTTCCATTTTAATGTAGACATGGGTATTATTTAGATGATAGAGAAACTAGTAATTGCACTGCAGAAGCATGTCTGGGTTCAGGCAATGTGTTTCTGAAAAATGTTATGTACTTTATTAGACTTACTGTTCCACCAACAAGCATCACATATAATTATCTCAATCAAAATCAACCCTGCATATGCACCAAAATACAAACAATTTTTAACAATCAACTTCCATTTATAGAAAAACTTCTGGATGAATGTGGAAAAAGTAATCTCAAGATAACATAGAATTTCATTATTTAACTTAGATTTTATACAAAAATAAGTAAACAAGATGCCATAAAGGTATTTCAGAGTTTCTATTACATAATTTTATTTGGGAGTAGTCAGTTGCTATAATTTCAAGAGCTTTCTTGGCATTGATTGCAGGGATCAGATCATTTTAAGTAATCAGCAACAAAAACCTTGCTAAAACTGGATGGCTTACCATTTCTATATAAACTACAGTACCAGTAATCTGGATATTGCTATTCCGTCATATTAAGATATCAAAAGGCTCAATGGTGTACAAAGCTGCAAATCTATCCAGCTAAACCAAATAAAAACTTAATTGTATTTGTGCTTAATTTGCTCACATCAATTCCATCAAAGACCAAAACAGAAAGAATTGGAAAATCCAGGGATAAAATAACTGATTAATAACCACAAACAGCTCTGGTAAAATATAAACAGAGCACTTGGTAAAAAAAGGCACGCACCAATGATTCCAATCAGACAGAAAAACAATGTTTTATTACGCAAGGGAAACAACCTCACTTGAGTGGAAATGGCAGGTGAAGCATGGTGACCCTGGCAAATTCTATTTCTTTACTTCTTCCTCTGCTGTACTGCCGAATGACGAAATAGTCATCAAACTATAGAGAAATAACATGCATCTCCGTCTCTCATGATCTTCCTTCACCATACTCATCCATTTCAAAAACAGCCAGTAGCTTTATTTTAAATAGTTTTGGTTAATAGAATCCATCGCAAGAACTTAAGGGCTCTTTTCAATTCCAAATTTAAAAAGAATTAATCCAGTGAACTGATTAATATTATTAATTTAATTCTCTGTTATGTTGTGAAATGATGTCAATGGAACAAGCAGGATGAACAATTAAGCAAAACAAAAACAGCACACTGATTTTATTTTTGAATCTCAAAAAATGTGCACTATTTCTGTATCCTCAACCAATTGGCCTCTGAAGCTTGCTAGGATAGTTATCAGTCTACAATATCTTGACCCAAAGGCCCATTCATGCATGACCCAAGAAGGGCGGCTAGATTTAAATTCAGTCATGTTCTCAACAATACATGTACTTTCCAGCAGTAATCAAGCATAGGACATTTAAAATCCTTCTTATCCAGGGGCTATGTGCTATGAGCCATGGGAGATCACTCCCTCCAAGATTACATCAGCACAAAAACATTAAAGAAATGACAAATCCACCGGATACATGGGAACAACAGTAAAGTTCTTGAAAGGTGATATTTACGTGCCTCTCCATTGCACTGTTGTCATTTGCTACATTGTACGTGTCTGATTTTAATTGCAAAATTTGCTCTTCTCTCACAAGGCTAAAAAAACTCGACTAGTGTGCATAAAAATAGCTAATTCGCCAACAGATTTGTTTCTCCTGAACTTAAAATAAAAAATTACAGTACAGAGAAAAGTTGATAAAATTAGTCTTGAAAGGCATTTTAAAGCAGATATTTTTGAAATGAGTAATACTTTTAAAACGTGTTTTTTAAAACACATCATTTCACTTTTATTTGTAACTTCTTCAATTGTCAAAGTATTAACTATTAAACATGGCGAAAGCAACATGTTCTGGCACATACATCTTTTCAAAGATGCACTCATTTTCTGGACAAGAGTGAATTTTTCCACCCTAATCAAAGACGATGAGAGCAAAGCACACAGATTCCAATTGCACCAAAAGGGATTACAGGAAATCATTAGCGGGATGACGACAGGACACAGGTCTGACTGAGGCAGCAATTGTTGCTAACAGCGTATAACCACAGTATAACATTTCTCTTCATTTCTTCTTCCATATCATTAGTCCCGCCCATTCACTGACAAAATTACATCAGGACCAAGATGTTTCAGCTTGGGCATGGCTCAGGAAATCAGGCTTGTGTTTTGGCCAGTCTGTCTCCAGTGCCACAACATTACAGCAACAGGGACCAATGAAATTGATCGCATGCCAATAGTCTTGCATTTATTTTTAGCTCAAAATGCTCTTTCGCAACAGCTCGATTTGGAAAAAAACTACTGTTTTTATTCTCAGAAGAGATTTTCATGTTTACTGTAAAAGTGTTATTAAGTCACGGAAATATCTTTATAAATTTATGGAACAAATTTAACAATTGTTAAACTTGGCTTTTCTGTACTTTGTATTTATTTAAATGGAATCTGAGTGCGTCAGGGACAGGTCTAATACTCAACGCCTTCATGCTGGTCGCTCTCTCCACTCCCGATAACCAAATCGCATGGCGCCATCTTATTGCGTAACTTGAGAAGTTGGGAGGGGGGGGGGGGGGGGGCTGCAACAGGAGCCTCGGTCCGCTATAACCAAAATCTGCCATATAGAGATCACGCCCCCGCTGGGACTCAAGGTCAGTCCCAGGCAAGACCTCCAGCTCCGTGATGATAGGCCGCAGAGCAACCAGAGATACGCTCCGGAAAACAATCGCATCTCCGGCAAGGTAAGAGATTGAAAAAAAGTTTCCCCCGACCCCCTCTCCCACCCCCCACATAAAACAAACCAGAGAACATTTACACAAACTTTTAAAACTTACCAAAAATAACAAAAAGAGTTTGAAAAGGACAAACTGTAGGCGAGGCAGCCATCATGCGGCGCCTCCTGGTGGTGTGCCCCCGCGGGGTGTTTGGACTTATCATCTGAGCCTGCGATCCCTTGTCTGGGATCGACGCTCCAATGCAGCCTGCGGACTTTAACACCAGGAGCTCGAAGTCTCGGGTTGAGACCGGTCGGGAGCTCCAAAAGCTGCACAAGGTTCGACTGGTCCCGACCCGGGGTAGATCGCCGGCGCGGGTGAGCTGAGATCTCCCCCTCCCCCCTCCCCCTCCCCTCTCCCTCCTCACCCCCCACCCACCCATTAAGGAGCTTGATCGCCCCGACGAGGAAGGCTCGCCGCCGGCTATAGGAGTCAAGATCATCCCGTCAACGGAAGGTTAGAGCCCCCGACCGCTGGAGGACAAAGGGAGAGATTTAACTTTTTTTTCACCTATCACAGTGAGGAATGTGGAGGAGTCACTGTGGTGGATGTTCATGTTAAAATGTATTTTGTGTGTCCTGTTGCTTTTTATTGTTATGACTGTACGGCAAATGAAGTTCCTCGTATGTTGTAAAACATACTTGGCTAATAAAATTTTATTGTGATTGTGATTATTGCAAGGGTTATCCGGTGCACTCAACTGTTTCTTGACTTCATGTACAGTGTATCAAATTGATTGAAGACTGGCTTCTGAGACATTGGAGATCTCAGAGGAAGCCGAAATTAATACCCACTCAGTAATTTAGGCTGAACTTGACTGTGAATACAGGTTCACCACCGATTTTCCAGCAGCTGGTGGTTTTGCATCTCCTTTAATCCAAAATTACGAGAGCGCACTTGAAATCCCCCCAGAAATGTGGCACCTAAGCCGTGAGGTGGCCGATCTTGACGTCACGACCTCCGTAGCTGATCGGCGGGCTGAATTTGCACCCTGCAGTCAGGGCTCTGGAGCTTTGGCCCGGCCAGAGCAAGCAGATACATTCCCATTGCCGACTTCCACAGCTAGACTTCTGAAGAAGGGTCTCGACCCGAAACGTCACACATTCCTTTTCGCCAGAGATGCTGCCTATCCTGCTTTAGTTACTCCAGCTTTTTGTGTCAATCTTCGACTTCTGATCGGCAGGTTGAATTTGCCACCTGCGGCCGGGACTCAGGAACTCCGGCCCGGTTGGAGCCGCCAGATCCATTCCCATAGCCGACTTTGAGGCCAACTTTGTAGGCTGGTATCTCGGCCCCTGGTGGCCAAGGCAAACCTTTCCGGTACTGTTGGACTCCTCTCGGAAATGTCTGCCCCACCATATTTTCAATAAATTTGGCAATTTTGGAGTTGGGGGGGGGGGGGGGGTCGTCCTGATAGTGAAAGTTGCACCTTGGTCCCCGCGGGCAACCACTGATCTGACACACATCGGGATTTCTAAGGGCAATTCATTTGGTGACTCCCATGGTGCCTGTGCAGAAAATGCATGTTTTGCTGTAAAATTTATTTACATTTAATATTTGTTTTATTTAAGTTTCTAGTAGTCCATGGTGCTGTAGAGCCAAGGAAGGTGTATAATTAGTGGGTTAGAGAAGTATTGTATCATTATTGCGTGATCTCTGCTAGTCTGGAAAAAACGGTGGAGGACCTGTACTTATCTTTTGCACTCACTTGCTAGGCCCTGCCACAGTTGATAACGATCTTCTGGAAGCCACCTCCTCCTCCCTTCAGCTTCTAATTGCCCACCACCATTCATGACTTACAATGACAAGCATTGCACGTCATTTGTTGCAAGATCCCTTTGTTCTACCTTTGCTATTTGGCACACGTAATCTTGTGCTGCACCTTCAGTGAGTTGGCACCTTAACTTTAGATATCCTTGTTGCTTCAGTAATGCTCTCCTGTTCCTAATTCTAGCCAGTGGATGTAGATTATCTGAATGTTCAAAAGAAATTTGTTAAGGCAACATAACAGCGTGGTTAAAAGAAAACTTGAATGAGCAAGACCGAATGTAAGTGCAGGAAGTTACAAATGTTAAAATGTTAACTGTCATCAAATTGTGCCTGGGCTGCTTAGGATTCATAGCATTTTTTGTTTTGTTTCAGATTTTTAGCATCCGCAACATTTTTTTTCCAAGTAGAAATAAATGACAGTCTACCAATCTGAAATTTGTTACAGGTTGGATATCATAAGAATCAGTCTTGGGCCTTCAAAATATGAATGAGGTAAAGACCAAGACACCATTGCAAGAAACCAGTGAAGATGGGCAAAGGGTCAGAGATAGGTTGTGAGGGGGTAACGTATGTTGGAAGGGATGAACAGATTATATTTAAAATACTTATAAATACTGGTACACAGGATGTTCCTACTGTATTGCCTCATAAATTGGAGAAAACAAGCATCTGAATGCAGCATACAACTAGGGAGGCAATCTGCATGCTGGGCTTATTCCTAGAAATATGGGAAAACTATAGAGTACCCATGGTTTTTATTGGATCATTTAGCTCTCTGTAAATATTTCAGGAAAATTCTGTTTTAAAGGTACAGCCTTGAGCCTCTTGATATCGCCAGGGAAAAACCCAATGATGAAAAAAAAATCACTTGCAACCAAACCAAAATCAAGAACAATGTAAATAACAATTCAAAGGTCTGCAAGATAAATCCATCCAAATTTATCCAGACATGCTTATATTTAAACTGAGTTGCAGCTTCCCCACCCACCCCTGAAATGGAAACAATGAATCAAGCAGGAAGCCAATTTCTGCTGCTTGAAAATAATCCCACCATAAGAAACATTAAGAATAAATTAAAGCCAATTTACAATAAAGCTGATTTTTTACTTGAAAACATTTTATCTCCGACTCATCCTGTACCATCTGGGACCAGTGTTGATGGTGCTTTAAAATTTATAATTGCCTTTCGATGTCAGATACGATATTCTAGAATTGTATCTAAAATAGTTAATATCTTTATGTTTTATGAACATAATACATGGTGACTGGTGTGAAGTCACATTAGGTCAGCATTCAGCAGATTTGATGGACAAGTTAATCTTGTTCTTTTTGATTTGAGACCAAGGGATGTTTTATTAATCTATGATAATATATATTATTACATTTTAAAATCTGATTTACTTATTGTGGAAAGATATGTCTATTTATGTAAATTTTCAAAACTATATGCGTTAGCATGCAACAATGTAAAACCAAGCTTCACTGCTTGCCTTGTATTCAACATTTCCCAAATCTGAGCGGATTCAGCACACTGCAAAAATCCTTGTGATGTGAATATTACTGGATATTGCTTCAGCCAAAGGCACGGGTATAATTGGGGATATTTGATCCAACACAGCACAGGAAGTGCTCAGGATTGAGAGCTAAGCTTAAACACTGGCAATCTTTGTCCTTTGACTCTATCAGAGCATCTGGAATCAATTATATTAAGTGACTCACAAGCACTCAAAAGCATAATTCACCCTTTACATCTTAATGAACATTTCATACCTCTACAGCTAACAATCTTCTGGAGGCTCTATTTCATAAAGGAATATTTGTGTACAGGCTGAATCTAGCTTTGATAGTACAACTCACAAGATAGACCACGAGATGCGAGACAAATACTTTTTTCTTCAATGCTTCCAAATGGATATAATCTTATAAAGGCAGTACTAGGGCAAGAAAGACAAAAAACATTTATCACATGACACCAAAAGGATCTGATAACGTAGAAGCATTGGAATACTGCCAATGGTGTAAAAAAACTAGCCTAAAGAGAGCACATATGCTTTCCATGAGACTGCTAATCCAAACAAATGAAGACCACACAACTGTTAAATCGCAATTTTTCAACGAATACATTGAATGAAAGCCAGCTATAATGACTACCTTTACAAAGCATCTCACATGTCAATTATAAACCAATAACTTTGTTTCTTTTATTGCATTATGGCAACAAGATGCACGGCACAATGAGTCTGCAATGGTGTATTTACTGTACATGGTCAGTAATCTCTCGTATACCTTCTGTTATCATAATTCGTGCTATTAACATACAATCCATTTACATTCATATAATTCAAGGACTCATGTTAGTATACAATTCTACACTGCCACGAGGCTACTTATATATAACATATAGTTACTGGGACAAGCATGAAAAACAATTCTGCAAGTATTCCGTGGTAGCATCATAGTTTAGTAGATAAAACCTTCCCTGGCAAACTTACATGGAGGCCTACTTTGCTATCAAGTTCACACTTAGCCCAAGGACACAAATTAAAAGTTGAGATGGCACTAAGCAATAGGTCCATGACACTCCCCACCCGGCAATAGGTCCATGTCATCGCCGCCGTTCTCTGCCGCTCGCCGCAGATCGCAGCCGAGCTGCAGGAGACTCTTCGGCTCCACGCCAGGCCCGCAGGAGAAACGGGGCCGAGGTCAGTGCCTTTTCCCTGTCCCCACTTGCCCACCCACGGCCACAGGGGCACTCTCTGCCAGGCAACGGGTCCACGGTTGGGCCGAGAGGGAAGGAAGGGGAGGGGTGGAGGGAGGGAATAGGGGAGGGTGAAGGGGATGGGGGAGGAGTGAACAGCATAGAGGAGGGGTGAAGGGGGTGCTGTACCAATGCAGGAGAGGTTTGGACCCAACCGATCCACTCGGCCTAGTAAACTATAAATCAGGCCATCACAGGTCCGAAGCAATTAATTTCTTAAAATTGACCGCAATTTTCTTACAGGAATAAATAGGGCTACGAAGGATATCATCTAATTTGCGCTACATTCAGCTCTGGATCAGCTTGACAACAAGAACACGTCAGTATACTATTCATCACCCCAGCACATAGATGCAATCACGAAAAGACTCACCAGCACATCTACTTTATTAAAAGTTTAAAGAGATTCAGCATGTCGTTGAATAATCTAATAAATCTCTGCAGATGTCCTGTAGAAAGTATCCTGACTGGTTGCATCATGGGCTGGTATGGCAATTCCAGTGCACAGAACACGAGGATGCAGAGAGTGGTGGACACTGCAGTCCGTCATGGGTATAAGCCCTCCCCACCATCGGAAGTATCTACACAAGATGCTATCCCGATGTGGTGGCAACTATCATCAAGATTCCATACCATCTGGCCTATGCCCTCCTCTCTGATAGGCAACTGATAGGCAGGAGGTATAGAAGCAGAAAGTCCCACTGTGTTTAGCAAAGGAGGAGGCCGTCAGAAAGGTTGATATGGGAATGGAAAGAGAAGTTAAAATGACCAGCTCCCGGGAGCTCCAGCAAGCCTTGGAGGACAGATACAAACCTCCCAACATTTGATTTTACAAATTCATAATTTAGATGTCCAAAATTCAGAATTTTACATAAAAATTCATAATATGGCGTGTAATGCAACTTTTCAGCAAAAAAAAAGGCATGCACGCCAAATACACATATGCGTTGCGCTACATTCATGTGTGAAAAATGACTATTATTTCCAGCAGTCTGTAGTTCTTGGACCACATGTACAATGTCTTGCCTATCATGAGTATATTCTGCTATTCATAGAAAGGTTATTGAACAGAGATACTTTTTGCAACACAAAGAAAAAATTGTTTTGTTTTGTTTTTTCTATTTTGCTTTTTCCTTACACATCCCCATTCTCTTGGTATTGAATAAAAGAACAATGGTCATTAAAATGTATGACTAAGTTATGAAGAGTTGATATATGCGACTCGACTAAGCATACGGAAGTACTTGTTGAAGTAAATTCGCACATTAATTGATAATCAGCCCAAAAGGTGGTGATTGGCTTTTCTGCTGTGTTTTATATTTTAACCCAGTCTAAATTAATTAATATAGTTACATAATCTTGTACTTAAATTTAATATTTACTCATTATGTTCCACCACGAATTTTCTGGCACTCTCGGTTCCAGAGCTTTGCTGGTTTAGGTTCCAGAGCTTTGCTGGTTGCTGGCAAGGAAGTCGGCTATGGGGATAGATGTGCTGGCTCCAGCTGGGCTGGAGTTCCAGAGCCCCGGCCGCAGGTTGCAAATTCAACCCACCAATTGGCCATGGAAGTCCCAATGAGGTCGAGATTGGCTGCCTTGCCCAGCCTAGGTGCCACATTTTCAGGGAGACTTCCAGGGGCAGGGAATTTCTCGTGGAACCCCCAGCGACCTCTAGCAGCTGAATCGACAAATTGCAATTAACGACTGTTTTGCGGAAAAATGTGAGGCGAAATCGGAATGGCGGAAATGAAATAAGAAAGCGGAAACTTGCCGTCGAATTCGGAAGGGTTGCAGATAGTCAGTGTTTGGCAAAGCAGTTGTCGTTACCAAGAGATAATGGTTTTTGCTATTGTTAATGATGGATTCTCTTTAAGAAAGTAATAGACTGAATACATAAACACTGATTTACATGAATCAAAATTACATACAGTAAAAACATGCTTAACTTTACTTTCTAAACCTGGAATATTGCTGCAATTTAAAAAAAAACTCTTTTCAGTTTATTTCTTTGCAGTTGGGAACTGCAATTTACTTTTATTTTGAAAAAACCGCTGGCTGAGGCACTGCAAGGGTTGGAACTCTGGGAAGACATATGGTTGTCATCTAAGTAACACAAAGCAAATATGTTTTCTTAAGGAATTCATGGTTCTCAAAGGCTCTCAGAAAAATTCTTCAAAGTGTTGCGTACATTTGGTCTGAATCAGTGAATTCTCCACACAAAGTTGCCAAATTCTCATTTACAGGTTTGAGGAAAAACAATTCTGGTTGTGAACAATTCGAAATGATCTTATAAAGCAAATTCATTTAATCTAATATATATTAGAAACAAATGCTCACAATAAATTGGGATGGTATTTCCATTTAGATTTAAATACATTAAGAGTTTATTGAAAGTTCAAGGGCAGAAATTGTTAACATCAGAAACAGCTTTAATGGAAGTGACACAAGAACCAGGTGGAGAAGAAAGTTTGTTTCCATGCACGTGTTGCATGCAAATGCATGGCTGAAACGGACAGTGGAAACAGATTCACAAATACATATTTGGATAGCCAGCAATCACAATGGGCCAAATCATAAACTAACACAGCATTAGAGGCAAATTATTTAATTATGGCCATACTGATTTTTTGCTTGAACTCTCCAACTAAATATTCAGCAATACACTTTTCTGCCTGCTTCAGCATGTTTTTTGTAAGCACTGAATTGGTTCAATTTTGAATGTTCTTGCTGCATGTCTCTCGTCTGTCAGAAAGTGCTTTATATATGACAGCAACTCACTAACAACTTTTTTTTAATTTTGAAACAGCAATGCTGCAGATATTTTTTTTTTTTTTTTTTTTCATATTTCAGATACAGCGCGGAAACAGGCCTTTTCGGCCCACCAAGTCCGCACCGCCCAGTGATCCCCGCACACTAACACTATCCTACACACACTAGGGACAATTTTTACATTTTACCCAGTCAATTAACCTACATACCTGTACGTCTTTGGAGTGTGGGAGGAAACCGAAGATCTCGGAGAAAACCCACGCAGGGATGTTGGGAGTCTGACATAAACAGCTGGGATAAAGCAGATCAAGCAACATATTTGAAAGGAGAATTAGGGATAACCTTTCCGGTCAGTTGTGATGACGAGTCTTTTTCCTGAAATGTGAAATATTTGTGACATGCTGAGCATCATCAATTGTTTAAATCTTTTCTGGCTCTTGTGCCAATCCGTTAAACCTGTATTCACTGGTTCCTGCCAGAACATTTCTCCTTATTTATTCGTATCAAAATCATTCTGATGTTAAGCATCTCAATAGGTCCCCTGTTAAACATATGTGTTCCAAGACCAAGCACCCAATTTTCCCCTGTATCATTACACAACTCTAGCACCGTTATAGTAAATCTCCCCTCTGAAGCTTTAGCATCCACCTGATTTTTGTTGTTGTTTATTTTCTCTGATCTGGGCATCACTGTCAATACCAGCTTTTCTGAATTGCCCACAAAATGGTCGGCCATATTCGTGGGTCTGGGATGACATATTGGCCAGATCCAGTTCGCTGACATTGTGAAACAGAAGGCTCAATGAGATTACATCTAAATATTAAAAAAACATCATTAATAATTTCAGATTATTAATCAGAATTTACATTACACAACTACTGTGGTGGAATTTGGATTTTTGGTTTAGGAATGTTCCTGAAACAATGTCCTAAAGCCAGGTAGGCCAGACCATTATTTTAAAAGGATTTTAACATCAATTTCCTTCGTACACTGCTATTACTCTTTTGGTAAGGCCAAAGATCCCGTATAAAAGCCTTTTTTAAATCATCCTGACATCTTCAGAAATGTGTGTCCTTATACCTTTAGGTCTCCCATATCTGTACTTGCTGTAAAACTAACTTTTAGTTCATATTAGCTCTCATCATTCTTCATATCAGAAGATACAATTTCACACTGTTGCTTTACACTTCATCTGCCATTTCAGTAATTAGATTACTCATTTTAAATTGAATTTGAAATTTTACTCCATATTCAAGGTCATTGTGTATCCGAAGGAGAAGTGGTCTAAAGTCCAGTCCTTGAGGAATAAAAATATGCATCTTTCTCCAGTCCATTACTCTAGCCCATTTTGTAATCTATGATGTTGCTGCCTGGTTAACCGCATAGGTTTTATTTTTGTTCATTATGCAGAGTTGGAGTCAGTGTGGGTCAGCATTCAGAGGTGAGATGCACAAACTGGAAGCTTACTGTCAATTTAACAAGTTTATGATTGTTAGAAAGTGGGAAACCACACATTAAGTCAATAAAAAGTCTCAGGGACATGTTATTGCAGTGTATAGGTATAACAGAAGCAGATTTTAGTCTTTTGAAAATGAATAGGGCATGTTGCTGGAAGCTAAACTCTGGGCCAAAGATAATTAGCAACGTATGACTTATCATTGTTTTCTGCAAAATCTGGTTTAGATCTGCTGTTGCACTTGTGTTCATTTTCATTGATATGACCTAACTCAGTTATGTATTCTTAGAGCTAATAACACAATAAAAAGGACAATATTTGGTATCATCTACAGATATTTATTAAAAGTCTGTACTACATAATGTCTGTACATGTGTCCTGAAAGCTACCACGCCTAGTTTATGTGGATTTTTACTCTAATTACAAAATGAATGGTATCAATTATTCTCCCACAATAACTTGCAATTTGGGGTATTCAGCATAATGCTTTACTATTACTGAATTGCACACTCCTTAAATAAATTGCACAATATGATGATCTAATTCACAACATGCCATCTGGCTACTTCGCCTTTCAAAAACTCCATTGCTGATATTTTAGCTTACCACCAATTTTCTGCTCTACCCATATCCCTTGATATTTAAAAATCTGTCAAATAGAGGCTTTTAGATAGGCACATGAATACCCAGGGATGGGAGGGATACGAGTCACTTGCTGGGGGAAGAGACTGGTATATCATACTCCGCATAGACATCATGACCCATAGGGCCTGTTCCTCTGTTATGCCTTTCTAAATTCTATGCTATCTTTAACATACTGAACTTCCAAAAACCTCTGGCACAGATTTATTACTTTCCATTAAATGCATTTGCAATTTCAATCTTATGGAATGGAAATTAATCATTATTTTTATTTTGCTAATGTTTACCCTCAATGTTTACATTGATTAGTACGGGAGTCAGGCATTATAGGGAGAAGGGAGGGAGAGAGGGAGAGACAGATCAGCCATGATTGAATGGTGGAGTAGACTTGATGGGCCGAACGGCCTAAATCTGCTCCTGTCACTTATGATCGTAGGACCCTTTTAACTCTTCTTACCTTAGTCTAGACTGCCAACTGTTTTATAATTTAGTTTAATGGGGGACAGAAACATCTGACAGTTCAGACAAATAAACATTTTAACTTATGAACAGAATTCCACAGGCTAATCAATAGTATGATATACTATGGCAGAGCACAATTCCATCCTCATTCATTAAAGTTAGCGCCATTATGAGTAAGAGGGACGCAAAAGGTTACAAAATGAAACAAATCTCATTCATGGCGTGGCTGTGTTCTGCAGCTGCGGCTCACCGGCAGTCTCTCTGTTTTTTTTTGTGTTTTTTTTGTCATTGTCGTTGTTAAATGTACATTTTGTTTTATTTTTAATTCTGTGTATGTAGGGGGGTGGTGGGGAAACCTTTTTTTAAAATCTCCTCCTCAACGGAGATGCGACCTTTACCGTGTCGTATCTCCGTTCGCGCTACGGCCTAACATCGTGGAGTCGGCAGCCTCCAGCTGGGATCGACCTCAAAGACTCCGGTCGCAGGGCCTGGACTTACCATCTCGGAGGCTTCGGCCATGGGCCCTGCAGACCACAACATCGGGAGTTCGCAGGTCCCTGGCTGGCGACCGGCTTTTGGGAGCTCCAGCCGTAACAGCTTCGACCGCCCCGAAGCGCGAGGTATGATCAACCCGCCCGCAGGCCCTTCATCGCCCTGCGTGGCTTGGCCGCAGCACTTTCCATCGCCCGGTGGGGGCTCAGGACTTCATCGGCCTGCTCGGCTCGGCCGCAGCACTTTCCATCGCCCGGTGGGGGCTCAGGACTTTCATCGGCCTGCTCGGCTCGGCCCTGGGACTTTCCATCGCCCGGTGGGGGCTCAGGACTTTCATCGGCCTGCTCGGCTCGGCCCTGGGACTTTCCATCGCCGGGTGGGGGCTTCAAAAAGTTGGGAGCCTCGATCACCTCGTGGCACCACGGGAGAAGAATGAGGAGGAGATAAGACTTTGCCTTCCATCACAGTGAGGGTGTGCCTAGAGCAATCACTGTGATGGCTGTTTGTGTAAAAATTTATATTCTGTGTGTCTTGTGCTTTTTGTTGTCTACTGTCGGACCCTGACGTGAGAGGACGCTGGCGTTGAGTATTCGCCGCTTTTCCGTCAGGATAGCTTGTCTGTTTGTTTCTATGTTAATTGTTTTTGTAAAGCGCTTTGAGCATGTGATAAGGCACTATATAAAATAAATGGATTATTATTATTATTATTATTATTCATTCTGTTTGATAAGCAGCACAACCATAGCTGGTGAACTGAGAATTGTGGCACAGTATGGGCACTGCAGACAATTCTTCTCCTTATCCATAATAAATAAACATTGGAGCAATAACAAAAGCACTGTTAAAAATACCTGTACATTTTACTTCTCTTTAACATTTATAATGTTCAGTAAAAAGGAATGGCAGAGCAAGGAAATACTGACCACACCCAACACACACAAATAAACCGGTTTCATTTCATTACATCATTTAAATATTTCATTTGTACCCAAGTATGACACACTGTAAACCAAAACTGCGACACAAGTTATTGCAGAGCCCACCCATAAATGGTCTTATCAGGAGTATAGAGCCTCCATTTCATCTGAATTTTAAAAGATGCCACAAAGCTATATCCATTGAAGCAAGCACACCATTTTTATTTACAATTTCAGGATTATAAAGACAGTTGAACATTTTTGGAGCTATTTCAATCACACAAAATTTCTTTACAGATCAAAGACTTGCACTCAAGTAACCCAGCATTTTTTCACTGCAAAACATGCTTGAAATGCAGGTGTGCTTACATGCATTTTTTATCGAATGTACTATTTTAAAAGTTCAATGATGCAATTATTTGTAAAACGTGAATAATAATGTTGGGTGTGGGGTTGGAGAAGAGGTTACAAAGTTAACTATCGTTCATTTTATTTGATAAGCAGTACAACCTCATACTACAGTTCAACCTCCTGAGCACAGACTTGTATTACAATTTTGACATAATTCAGTACTGCAGACTACTCTTTTACCTAAATAGGAATAAGTTATATAACTGCAGTTTGAAAAAGTCTGAATAGTCTTGACCCGCAATGTCATCTTTTCCTTCTCTCCAGAGATACTATCTGATCCGGAGTTACTCCAGCTTTTTGTGTCTAACTGCACTTTCAAAGTGGATTCTAACTAACCAAAGCTTGAGACATTGCAAAAGTAATGCCTTACTACTGCTCTGACTCCAGGATTTATATCACTCTTTCAGAGCTAATTTTGTATTCAAGATATTAAAATCATATTGTAGTTTAAGAATATACCCTTTCTTGTATGTGTACACTGAGGTTTGACAGGTATATTCAATAACAATAAAAAATATTCACTCAACTCTGAAAGTAACCAGTAATTTGTTACCATCTGCATGATCAAAGATGATGTTTTCATTTCACTAATTAGTGGACACAAAAACTGGAGTAACTTGGCAGGTCAGACAGCACCATTCTTCAGACTGAGAGTCGGAGGAAAGGGAAACAAGTGATATAGATGGTGATATAAAGAGAGATAGAACAAATAAATGATTTGCTCTACATCTCGCTATATCACCGTCTATATCTCCCGTTTCCCATTCCCCTGACTCTCTGTCTGATGAAGGATCTTGACTCGAAACCTCACCTATTCCTTTTCTCCAGAGATGCTGCCTGACCCGCTGAATTACTCCAGCTTTTATATCACTCTTTCAGAGCTAATTTTGTATTCAAGATATTAAAATCATATTGTAGTTTAAGAATATACCCTTTCTCATATATGTGTATCTTCGGTTTAAACCAGCATCTGCAGTTCCTTCCTACATATTTCATTAATTAGCATACGTGGCGGCGCCTAACGGCAGCGGCTGACTAGCAGTCTGTCCGTCTTTTTTTTGTTGAGTGTCGGTGTTGGGATGATTTTTATATATATTTTTTTGGTTGTGTATGTGTGGGAGGGGGTGGTGGTGTGTGGGGGGTGGGTGTGGGTGGGTGGGTGTGGGGAACTTTTCTCTTCCTCACGGCGCGGGGTGCGGCTCGGCTGCGGGGCCTAACATCCCCCGGTGCGGCTCGGCCGCTGGACTTTACATCCCGGTGCGGCTCGGCCGCTGGACTTTACGTCCCGGTGCGGCTTGGCCGCTGGACTTGCATCGCCCGGTGCAGCTCGGCTGCGGGGCTTAACACCGCCCGGTGCAACTCGGCTGCGGGACTTTACATCGCCCGGTGTAGCTCGGCTGCGGGGCTTAACACCGCCCGGTGCAGCTCGGCTGCGGGGCTTAACACCGCCCGGTGCAGCTCGGCTGCGGGGCTTAACACCGCCCGGTGCAACTCGGCTGCGGGACTTTACATCGCCCGGTGCAGCTCGGCTGCGGGGCTTAACACCGCCCGGTGCAGCTCGGCTGCGGGGCTTAACACCGCCCGGTGCAGCTCGGCTGCGGGGCTTAACACCGCCCGGTGCAACTCGGCTGCGGGACTTAACACCGCCCGGTGCGGCTCGGCTGCGGGACTTTTCACCGCTGGTGCGGCTCGGCTGCGGGACTTAACACCGCCCGGTGCGGCTCGGCTGCGGGACTTTTCACCGCTGGTGCGGCTCGGCCACGGGACTTAGCTGCGCAAGGCTTGGTCGCGGGCCTTTCATCGCCCGGTTCGGCCGCGAGACGTTTCAGCGCCCGGTGCGGGGACTGTGCGGGTCGGTCGGGGACGAGCTGTCTGTCCGTGGGCGTGGGGAAGAGAGGGGAAGTTTTGTTGCCTCCATCACAGTGAGGGGGTGTTTGGAGTCACTGTGATGGACGTTTGTGTTGGGGTTATGTGTCTTGTGTTCTTTTTTTTTCTTCTATGACTGCTATGTAGTTTCGTTCGGTACTTCGGTACCGAACGACAAATAAAGCTCTGTTATACCTGTTATACCTGTTATTTGTTCAAATGCAATTTACCTCTAAGATCAAATCATTACTGGATGGTCAAGAAGAAAGAATCATTATAACAATAACATTGCAATTTCATCCTTTGGGACAGTATCGCGCAGTTGGATTTGCAAAGGTTGATTTCATAAAAGGACATGCAAATATGTCACACAGACCAAAGAGAGATATCTGCTTTTTGCTGAGTTACTGACAATCTTAGGGTTGCTGCAATTGGCTCTGGCATCTGTGGGCTGGTAGTGTGGAAATGCGTCAGGCCTATCTTCCTCATTGTTTGTTCTCTGCTGCCTAGTGGCACATTATGGAATCTATTTTTTCCCCCATTGGTGTCTTCAGACTGATATACGGCTAACTACCACTAAAAGAATTCAAAGCCTTAGAGCAGTCAAACATTTACGATAGGCCATAAATCTCCTTTGTAAGAGAGATAGCATACTTAACTAATTGTAAACAAGCTAGTTCCAGCGTTTGTGCAGCTGACAACTAAGTAGAACAAAGGCATATATTCGACCTGATCAAAGTGCAAATTTCCTAGCAGAGCAAGACTAACTATAGAAATCCTAGAATTATATGGTCAATTGTAAAATGACAAAAGATTTTGGTGATTTAGATGCTTAATCCCTCATTGATAGATGCTTAATCCCTCATCCTGTATATTTCCATGCACATATTCTATATTTCCAGTACTCTTACTTTCATTTGAGTACACACCCTGTTTAAAACTTAACCACATCCTCCAGATGTGCAGCATAAATAATGGCTTATGTTACCTAACCACTACATTTACAAGTCATATTTTGGACCCCAGGAAAGCCATATGGCCTTGATAATGTCGCACTAAGTATAATTTCTACGCAAACAACATTAACTTAATGCATTTATCCCGGAAAATCAGTCACAACCTCGTGTAGTATTTTTGCGCAACAAGCATTGCACACACTGTTTTTAGCCTGTATGATGTCCTGCTTAATTAAATCTGAGTGTTTCTGCCAACTCTGAACCCTTGATTGAAAGGGTGTAAAACAAGCTTAGACAATAGCTCCAAAGTAGTTCTATTAATAATATAGATGAGAAGAATTGCATGACGCAAAATGTCCAGTATTGCCTGCAGACTGTCAAGAAATTCAACCCATGCAATGGCATAAAACAAGTGATAAATATTAATAATACGATTGATTCCATTCATTTCTACTCAAAGTTAAAACGTGTATTACATAAACCTCAGTTAACTGACAATTTTCTATAAAATAACCAACCCAGAATTGCAATATCACATCTTAATCCTACTTGAGTAATTTGTGGGTGGAAGGTTTTCTTTACAAAACTTGTTATTAACCAATTGCAAATTGATGATTGACCTGCAGCCCAATGCTGTAGCACACGATTCACATTATACGCACAAATACAAACTGGTTTCTAAAAAGTTTAGAAGTCACAACTCATTCTAAATAAAATTATATCTCATTTTACATTTAATTTAGCTATATATTCTTTCAATTAATGTTGACATTTAGAACATTTCATCGGTTGTACAATTTGAAATAATTTACTTAGTAATTTTGTAAAACAAATCATCTAAACGGTGAAATAATCTAAATGGTTACATTTGTTCTATGGTATTAAATAGCATTCAGGCTCATGAGACAGAGTGGCCTACTCCTAATTTCCTTACTTGAATATAAAGAATAAACACGTGATATACTACAATAATAAATGAAATCTGAAACTGTTGCTAGGACAGCCCCTATTTGAGTAACTAATGTGTTGCTATTGTATGTTAATAGGCAGCTCTTTGTGAGCTGTCTTTCCCAAAACTACCCAGTTGATATTTTGATCCAAAATGCCATCATGAATTTATATTCATGAAAATCTTTAATGCAGTAAAAATGCCCCAAACACTGCTTCGAAATGATCAAACAAAATCTAACACTGAGCAACCCAAGGAGAACAGAGATGGCATAGAGATGGTATTGACACATGACGAAAATTTAAAAGCCATGGAAGTAAGAGCTCATTGATAAATAGCAATATGATAATGACTAAATGATTCAATTTATTCTCAGGATGATGCTGATAATGCTATACATACTACATATAGAAGCTGTGGAACTTATGCTCATAAGTTTAAGTTTGCGAAATGGGGCTCACTTCTCTGGGGTGAGAACAGTCACAGCTTAAAATAGTTTTTAAAAAAGGATTCATTTCAAAAGCACCCCTCCCGTCTAGAGTTTAAAAAGTGGATAGCATCTGGCAAACTGGACTGGCGTAAACAGAAGTCTAGTTAAGTAATCGATGCGTTTGGAAAGATGAAACCTGGTAAGTCATGATGTACTGTAACATAACCAGTCTTTAAAAAATATATAATCTACTAATTGCAAATTCATTAGAAGCAGGCCAAGCAATACAAATAAAGAAATGGTGAAATATATACCAGGTAATGTTAGCATCTATAAAATATAAAGTTATAATGTATCAGATTCAAATAAAGGCACACAGCCAAATCTTCCCCCAGCACTTTAAACCTGTTCTACCAACAGAATTTTTATTTTATTAACTATAAAACAATTCCTTGATAGTAGGAACATGGTTTTACACTAAAGCAAATCAGTTATTAAATTCGGATTTAAAAATTGAATATTTAGGAAACTCATCTAAACAACGGCTATTAACATTTAACAAACTATTACATTGAACAGCAACATATTACAACAGTTCAACAAACTAAACAATCCTTTAAACAAAAAACAGTGTTGGGGATCTCAGGTCAGACAGCATCTGAGGAGGAAACAGACAGATGATGTTTCAGGTCAGAACCTTTCTTCAGACTAATGTAGAGTAAGGAGGAGGAAGCTGAAAGAGGTGGAGGTGAGGCAATGTCTGGCAAGTTGTGGAAGGATACAGGTGAGGGAAGGATTGATTGGCAGATGGGTGGAGATGAAAAGGAGATAAATGGTTAAGAGACTAGCAAAGAGGAGAAATGAAATGTAAATCTGGAGGGAGAGATATGGGTGTACGGGACAATGGAGAGTGGAAAGAGGTGGGATAAAGAGGTGCGGGCAGCACATTGGCACAGCGGTAGAGTTGCTGCCTTACAGCGCTTACGGCAATGGAAACCCGGGTTCGATCCGGACTACGGGTGCTGTCTGTGTGGAGTTTGTACGTTCTCCCCGTGACCTGCGTGGGTTTTCTCTGAGATCTTCGGTTTCCTTCCACACTCCAAAGACGTACACGTATGAAGGTAAATTGGCTTGGTGTACGTGTAAATTGTCCCTAGTGTGTGTAGGATTGTGTTAATGTGCGGGGATCGCTGGTCGGTGCGGACTTGGTGGGCTGAAGGGCCTATTTCCGCATAGTATCTCTAAACTAAAAGGAAAATCAGGGAACGAGAAAATGGAATGAGTGGGAGATGAGCTCCTCTGCTGTAAAATACCAATATTCTAGTTGGGAATCAATTCAGACAGGTAATCAACCAGAAACTTTAACTCACCTCCCTCACTTACGATCTATTCGTCACTTTTGCCAATGTGCACTTTATGCTCTCTTTGAAGTTGTACAATCCAATCCTCAAGGATCAACTCCAACATCATTCAGCCTAATGTACCTTGCAGAAGCTAAATCTCAGCTCCCAACTCTCCTCCGAATATTCTCACTACTGAACATCAGCCCATTGTCTCCCTGATAATCATCCCTGGAGATATCTTCCCACCATACCCTCCAACCTTGACATTTCCTAAAACTGCACATCTCGCTTCGACTTCCGACCCAAGATGTACAGAGGGGCAATCCGAATAGATAACATTTCAGCCTGTTCTCGCCCCACATATTTTCTAACTTTAACTGTTTTCTTTGCAATGTTCAGTACCTTTCTACTTACATTTGTGACATCTCCAATACTCTCAATCACTTTAAAAGTTCTCCATGTCCAGGTCCCAACCAGCTGATCTTTGCCATTGATGATCAACACAATCTTTCTATGTTTCCATCCAACATCAGGATCATCCGAAGGCCCTTTAGTACTTCCTTAAATAGAGGTCTAACCAGTCCACTTCCACCACCACTTCGACTTTGTTCCTGCATTGAACAAATTTTCCTCCAATTCCATTCACTTTCTCTATGTTAAAGCTGTAACTGCAGAAAATCACAAGGGTTCAACCAATCCCTGTAACTTTGTTGGATATATGGAACAATTCTACTCAGGCCTGCCTCCTCGTTTCTCTTTTTGGCTACAATGACAACTGCACTGGTGCTATTTCATGGACTCCTACGGAGCTTGAAAAATTCTTTAGCTTTGCTGCCAATTTCCACCTTGTGTCACTTTCATGTGGTACATTTCTTCCCTTTCTTGACATCTCTAACTCCATCTCCACGGATATATTAACTACAAACTTCCACCAATTCCACAGCTATCTTGCCAACGTTTTCTTGCATCTTGCTTCTTGTAAAGATTCAATTACAATTCTCCCAGTTCCTCAATTATCTATTTGGATTATGAAATTTTCCAGTGCCTTTAAAATGTCTTTTTGCTTAAACAAGGCTTTTCCACATAAGTTGATGGGGCCCCTCCAATAACTCTCCTCTATTTCCTGCATTACTTTGTTCACTGAACCGGAACAAATGATCCATGCCCCCATCTCCTTATTCAAAAGATCGCTTTCCATAACTTCTGCCTATTCTGATGGAAGTTAACCACAAGACACAGCCTCACCTCTGCTCTCACATTTCAAAAGAGCCGTTCTACCAAAACCCCTGATCCATCCTTCCTGTTCTTTAAATTTTTGCATTGAAGTCAACAATTTCAGATGTTATTTTTTTCTTCCTCCACTGCACAGATGTGGCTGGAATTTAATAATACCCGACAACCTCAGTTGGCACCCTATCACAGACATTCTATTCTCTCAGTCCTCTAACCATCTACCTCTCCGCAACATAATAATGTTTTCTCACTTTCCCAGTTCTGGTGAATGGTCCTGACCTAAAACAACAATTCTATTTCCCTCCCCACTGATGTTATTTGACATTCCGTAAATGCTTTTGTTTCAGATTGTCAGAGTCTGCAGAGGTTTTGTTGTTTATAGTTTCAAACAGCAATCTTGCTTTCATTAAGTACAATTAAATCCCTTCAGGTCCATGTTTTCAAATTAGAAATTTATGAAATTAACCTTAAAACTTAATACAGATAAGTTTTAATACAGATCTTAAAATCTTAATACAGATATTTGGCCAGAAAAAATGGAGAGTGCCATTGATTTGAGGAAACCACTGACTTAGAAATGAATGGTAAGAAATGAATCATTTCCAGATGAAACCACTATTTTTCTTCCAACTTAAAAAGATAATTTGTTTCTACACTTCTGTGCATCGAGCAAAACCATCATTGACCTCCAGGCTCCCTACTTCCATTACTCATTAGCACAGGAGAGAATAAGAAATAGTAATTAGTTAATTCTGGCTTGAAATTTAAAAAGCGCATTGAAGAGTCACATCTTCAATCTATTCTTATTCTGCTTCCAATATATGTTCACATTTTCCTTATGTCATCTGAAATGTCAACTACATAGCTAATTGATTGAGTTATTTGTTCCCCAATTGTTATCTGGCCATATTTGTTCTTATATCCCTAGAACAAGATTGCCATAACAACCCCTGGTAAATTCAATAGTTTTAAGTTCTCAGGTCAGAACACTGTTCACAATTGAAGAGAACAAATTGTCTAATAACTCTGAATTTATCCAGCAAATGCAAACAGACTAAACCAGTGTTGCACAACATGCAGTTTGTAATCTACATATCTATGGGATATTCCTGTCTGGTTTACCTCAACGTTGCAAGTCTATTATTCTCATACTCGCATTTCCCTCAGTATACCCCAAACTGCGTCTTGATCAATGAAACTCACATAGACACCTTTTTAATCTAAACTAGACCAAGTGGACCCTTTGGGCCCAAACCACTCCTGCATTGGTGCAGCACCCTCTCATCGCGCCCCCCCCCCCTTCCCCCCCGCCACTCCATCCCCCTCAACCCCCCTCAACCCCCCTTATCCTCCCTCCTCCCCCCCTCCCTCCCTAGGAGATAGATTTAAACTTTAAAATGTGAATAACCTTAAAAACATAACACCGATTTCAATGAAACTTCTTCCATTAGCACCAAAGGGATGACGGTGAGTAAGGTGGGACTAAAATTGTTGCGCCATCGTGTACTGTTTTGGCTGTAGTTCAGGAACAAACAAACAAATGAGAGTTTTAGTATAAAGATAGCAGACCCTGCATTTAGAAATGCTTTTGCAAATTATTAATTTACATGCCAGACTTACCAGTCTGTTAAATTTGACCCAGGAACATTCCTAAATGTCATCCTTACATAAACCATGTCAAGCACATATGAATTTTATGTTTCAATGTTTTTTCCTTTCATTTTTCCAAACTCCAGACATTATAGAACCAGACTGCTTCACCCTTCTCAAACAACAATTATCTCTTAACCCCAGTAGTCAATCACCACACTTCTATTGTGTCTAACTTTCCATACATAGAGAGACCAGATCTAAACACATTATTTCAGGTGTGGGATCTCATCGGGGCCCCATATAATTGGACTCAAATCCTCTTAACACTAAAAGGAGAGTGCATCATTTGCCTTCCCAATTGCTTGCTTTAACTCCACAACAGCTTTCAAGTGCTTTCCATACAAGGACATCTGGATTCTCTGCACCTTTCAATTTATCATATAAAAAGTTTGATTCTATTTTTCTTCTATCAAAGTGGATGACCTCACATTTTTAGATGTTGGAGTAGGCCAGCGCATCCTTCCTCAGATTATGGTGCCCAAAATTGCTCAGTTATAGACAATAAGTATAATTTTAACATGTGTCCTTGTTATCCAGATGTTCCAAAATGAGTGTATGGCCAGGGAGAGGCCTCTGTCATGTACAGGGAGAAACTGAGATGCTAGTTTAAACCGAAGATAGACACAAAATGCTGGAGTAACTCAGTGGGACAGGCAGCATTCCCGGAGAGAAGGAACGGGTGATGTTTTAGGTCTTGAAGAAGGGTCTCGACCCAAAACATCACCCATTCCTTCTTTCCAAAGATGCTGGCTGTCCGGCTGAGTTAGTCCAACATTTTGTGTCTATCTTCGGTCTAAACCAGCATCTGCAGTTCTTTCCTACACAGCTAAGTATTAGGTTTAGTTCAAACTGTGGTGTTTTACATAGAATTCGAAAATTGTGGGAACCAGGAAAGTTTGACTATATTGGAACATAGAAGAATCAAAGTTCATTCAAGAAAGTAGATCACTTTAAGCTAACTTTATTTCTACAAAAACAAACAAGAAACATCCATTAGTGTAGGAAGTGAACTAGAAAATGTAATGCGAAACAGATTTCAACCCAGTGCCTTAGTAAATATCAAGTAAATCACATTGAGATGGTAATACCATAATCTGATTAAATTTGGCTTGATCCAAGATAAACCAATACCCAGGCATAAAAGAGTCAACTTCAGCAGAATAAAGAGTTTAAGCAAATGTACCAGGTGGAATAATAGAATATCATAGCTGGGATCAATGCAATACTTACAAGGACTTAAAAAAGACTAACACATGCGTTATTAAATAGGGCCTTAAATAGATTAAACCAGTAAACAGAACTCTACAGTCTACAGGAGAAAGGAGAAAAATGGCTGGGGAAAAACATAAGAGTATTCATAAAAGAGTTGACCTAGTAATGAGTATTACTGCTGAATGCAATACACCTCTCTTCTCTTACATGTTATCAAGAAAGCACTTGCAGTTCACACCACCTTTCCTGTTCTGAAGCCTCAAATTTCACAATTACTTTTAAAGTGACTCCGTTATGTTGTTGTGCAAATGTAACACGCAACTAAGTCATCATAAATATCAATAATATAAAACAGCAATTTTAAACAGAAAAACACAGTTCAAATATTGTACCATTTCAGTTTGTATACCATTTCAGTTCTCATGTCTCCCTTTTTTCTCATTTATTTTTACATCAGGTACATGGAAACGCAAACAACACTGTTTTGTTTCACATTTTAACATCCATAAATTGATGCACCATACATGGAAAAACACTATTTTTGTATATTCTATTTTCTCTTGGTTGCCAAGATCTCTTATGTCTTCCTTTTTCAACTGCCAAATGGTGGTCACTTAACCTGTACTTGGTGAGGGTGTGTCTCTGCTTTATTTATCTAACAGTTGAGAGATAGTCTGCCAATTTATAATCTCTTTTTAGGGCACGGTAACATTCTAATCTGCTTTGGCTTTTGGTTACTTTATCCCAATGTTCCAAATAGATTTATTTGCATTGTTTAATAATTTGGTTCACTCTAACTGGTGATTGGAAAGCAGTGTTGATCTGAGACTGGTTAAGGTTTAGTTGAATAGGGGTAGTTAGTCTCAGTACCAACTGACACAGGGTATTTAACTATTTACATTCTTTACTAATGATTTGGACAAAGGGACTGAATATATTGTACTAGTTGTACAATATTTAAACTGTGAACACATACCTAGAATAATGCAACTGAAAACTGATGCCAGTCATGGCTTTTTACGAGATCCAACCAGTCCTATTTTTCAGTTCATTCCCCACTGTCGAGTTTTGTGTTCTCAATTTTATTCTATTATAAACATTTCAATCAAATTAAACATCCATCACCTTCGAAACTATTCAATGCATTAAAAATAGTTTTCTTATGTTACTCTGGTCTTCTTGCCATTTACCTTAAATCAGTGCTGACTACCAAATTTCTTCACAATAATCAAAATTCTTTCATAATTATGAAAATCTCTCACTTTTCTCCTTACCCTTCTCTGCTAGAGATAACAATCACACTTCAGTTTCCTTAAACTAAAATTTCTTCATACCACTCCAATAACACTCCTTCATTTCATCACTTTAAATTGAACTAATGGTTTATAGGATAACTTTTTGCTTTTGCACTCTGATTTAGTTTATTAACCATGGATACCTGACACCTTCTTTATAATATTTTCAATTACCATATGCAACCTATTCCATATATCCACCATTCTCTGTGTGAAAAAATAGCCCCTCAGGTTCCTACTAAATCTTTCCCCTCTCACCTTAAACCCATGCCCTCTGGCTCTTAATTCCTCTATCTGGATAAAAAGACTCTGTGTATTTAACTATACATTTTTGATTTAGTGTCTTGCTAACTTTGAAACTATAACCAATATTTCCAAGTCAAGAGCATCGACGTATGTGTCAAGAGGGGCTGTGGTTCACACAGAAAATAAGATGTTTACAATCGGATTAATCGCCACTAATAGAAAGCTCAGACACCAATGAGAGTAGGATTAATCTTTGTTGAAATATCAACCTGATGTTATAACTATAAATACTTCCCTTTAGTAGCAAAAAAAAGATACTTTCAAAAATGTCCAAAAACATTTGTGACACCACTTAAATTAGAAGGAAAGGCATGGGGTTACTCCAGGTGATACTTTAGGTTAATGTGACATGATCGATCTAATAGCCTGTTTGCTATAAAGTTCCATGGTTCTAAAGGACCCGCCACAATTTTTCCTCCTGCATTACATGGATAGAAAACTAAAATAATCAAAAAAACCTTCAGACAAAATTACAGATCAGTGCATTCACCAACATTCCTCCAAAAAAAAGGGCTTTACTCCTGATATTGTTCTACTACACAAATCACATACCCTCAAGTATGACATTGAAATCAAGTCACAACGTTATGCTAACTCAGATTGAGCATCCACTGAATTATACAGCTACATATTGTGGATCCTCACCCACTTCGCACTAAAAATCAATTTTAAGAATCATAAGTGTGAAGTTTTGTATATTAAGTGTCAGACTTGTACATCTTGATATCCTCCTGATTGATGATTCACTAAATCTAAATTAAAGGACACTGAAATTATTTTTGCTGGTAATCATAGGAAACTTGGAAAAAGTAACAAAAAATTCCTAACCTTTCAGTTTCCAAATAATGAACCACAATTACAAAGCAAACACTGGTTCTCATAGAAGCATTTGAAAAGAAAATAGCTTATTAAAGAAGTTGAGGGCTAATTAAGGTATCAATTGCAAATGTCAAAGGTTAACTGATACGTACCCAAGATTGAAGACTTTGCAAATGAGCTGCACTCCATTGCACACTTAGCTAAAATTTAAATGCCTTCCTGCCCCCATTTCTATTTATTTTTTGGTTAAGCACATCCTCACCAATGCCAAAAATTCAGAAAGAATTCTGATTATGTTAAAAGTGGCAAATAAAGCAACCTCTTGACTTTTCCCATTTCAATACAGTTTCATTGTTGAACAGCATTCAGGTATTTTCAATTTTCCAGTTTATCATACTACCAAATTATCAAGTGGATACTTGTCAGAAAATCCCCATATAAAAAGTGGAATATTCAGCAGTAGCAAGTACAGAAAGTGCCAGGGTGAAATTAAATGTATTGACAAGGGTAGAATGTGCACAAGTAAAATCAAGAAAAATCCAAGTGTGTTCTAGAAATACAACAGTGTATGAGCACAACAAAGTAAAGTGAAAGTGGAGACCATAGCTGTCCGTGGAGAGATGCAAAAGGTGAATATAGTCCAAATGAATGGTTTCACAATAGGAAAAATGTTAAGAGATTTAGCATTTATAATCAACAAATCTGATCTACCTGCCCATGGAAGGATGCACCTTAAATAAAAGGGAGCGCAACAAAGGTTCACTGGATTGACTCCACTGAGGGTGGATGGAAATTGCCCTTCGAAACAAAATTATACAGATTGAGCCTAAGCTTCCTTTACCTTAAAACAATGAAGGTTGATCTCAGTGAAAGTCACCAAATTCTTACAAACTTGACAGTAGATATTTACGGATGGTTGACCTAATCAGGGTATTGAGAACCAAGAGTTACAATGTCAAAATAAAATGTTCATTCGGATCCGAGGTAAAAAATGTCTTTATCCAGAGCTGGAAAGGTTCAGTAGCTAAATAAATTCAAAAAGAAATCAACAAATTTGCAGATGATCAAGCAATCAAGGGACACAGGGCCAGGGAAATAAAGTGATACCAGGGTAAAAATTCTTAGCAAATTACTTAGCAGTCATAAGACGTATAAGAAAATAACTGCAGAGTCTGGTACAAATCGAAGGCATTTATTCACAAAATGCTGGAGTAACTCAGCAGGTCAGGCAGCATCTCGGGAGAGAAGGAATGGGGTCTTGGATGGAGCTGTTCCCAAAACATGCTGTGATGCATCGATAAAATGCTTTCAACGGCGCATCTGTTGACGTTGGTGAGAGTTGTTGGGAGGTCTCAAATGATGCAATAAAGGTAAGCAGAGGGGAATAATACCAGCAAAAAAATGCAATGTTTATATTTAAAAGCAAAGAGCAGAGCAAATGCAGAAAAATAAATCTTTCTGAATGCAGGACACCGCAAAATGGTTTGAAAAGTTCTGCTATAAAACATTAATCGGGCCACAACCAGAGTTTTACACAATTTCCAGGAAAGATCTGATAACATTAGAGAGTACAAAGATTTACATAATGTTCTAGAGTACTACACACATTCCAGAAAAGATCTGATAACAGTAAAGAGCACAAAGATTTACAAGGATGTTGACAGGACTGGGATGTTTAGATATGAGGAAAGATGTGTCAGCCTAGGTTGTTTTCTCTCTGAGCAGTAAACATAGAAAATAGGTGCAGGAGTAGGCCATTCGGCCCTTCGAGCCTGCACCGCCATTCAATATGATCATGGCTGATCATCCAGCTCAGTAACCTGTACCTGCCTTCTCTCTATACCCCCTGATCCCTTTAGCCACAAGGGCTAGGTGGCTATGATGTTGTGTAGGTTAGGTGGCTAAGATGTTGGGTGGGTTAGGTGGCTATGATATTTGGTAGGTTCGGTGGCTATGATGTTGGGTAGGTTAGGCTAGGCTATGATGTTGGGTAGGTTAGGTGGCTATAATGTTCGGTAGGTTAGGCGGCTATGATTTGGGTAGGTTAGGTGGCTGTGATGTTGGGTAGATTAGGTGGCTGTGATGTTGGGTAGGTTAGGTGGCTATGATGTTGGTAGGTTAGGTGGCTATAATGTTGGGTGGGTTAGGTGTATTAAATGCATTTCCGACTTACGATATTTTCGATTTACGATGGGTTTATCAGAACGTAACCCCATCGTAAGTCGAGGAGCATCTGTATACTGTGTGCAACCTTGTCCACCAAGAGAGTTGTTCCTCATCTTCTGCATTCTCTTCCTTAAGTTGGTCCTTATATCAAGTTGTAGGATGGCTTTCCATTATTCCAGTTGCAATCATTGACTCCTACGAGTTCATCAACTGGAATATGGAAGATGGACACAAAATGCTGGAGCAACTCAGCGGGTCAGGCAGCATCTCTGGAGAGAAGGAATATGTGACGTATCGGGTCATAACCTTTCTTCAGTCAAGGGATATGGGGAGAAGGAAACAAAGATGTAACCAAGGTGTAAGAAATCACTACCTCCCCCCCCCCAACAAAAACATTGTGAATAGCAAAATGTATTTTACTAGCATAGAGATAAACAAATAGACATAGATTCAAGATATGATTCGCACTCAAGAAAATTCGACCCTTCCCCCACCCCCATCGATGCAGAGAATTCAAAACTTGTTGATAGAAGCAAAGGTGGCAAAATCTTTCACCACGTTTTAAAAGTATGTGGATGTGGAGGTGCCGTAACCTATGGAAACTATGGACTGAGAACTAGGATGGATTGAGGTTTTTTTTCATGGGCATGAACATAATGAATCAAATTGTGTCCTTCATCGCTAGATGTTCTGGCAGGCAGAATAAATGCAAGCAAAACACATTTTGTTTCACAAAACCAATTTCTACCATCGAGTACCTCCAGAGGACAAAGTTACATCAACCAAAGGATTGCCCTGCTGCTGAATAAGGGACTAATTTCAGCCCATGGTCACACACCCACCAAATCAAATTCCATTTGTCTATTCTCCATTGTTCAATAAAGGCTGCCGATTTCCTCTACTACCTTGCCCTACCCATCTCCCTCTCTGAATAACATTAAATAGCTGAATCACATTTCAAAAATATAAGACTTTGAGCATTAGCACAAGATATTGGCAACATAAAACATATGGTGTATAGAATAATAAGTGTATTTCATTCAACAAAAATACCATTACAAATTAACTTATGACCAGCAGAAGGAAAAAATGTCAGAAACCAATTTCAATATCACTAATCTGATTTATACAATCCCAACTAAAGCAGCTTTGTCCATTCTAAACTGGATAAGCAGCAATGAAACAAGCTTTATCTGTCATGATCTGGAACAGATTAAGTGCTGTTGGACCCAGGAGCATTATGAGGCAAATCTCATCCAATTTATAAAGAATGCGCAAGGCAGGTTCCTCCCGTACTACTCTCAAATTACTTCACGGGTTTTAAAAGAAAAAAATCACAGGATACAACCAGCATTCCTTCTAATTTAATTGTTTTTTCAGCAGAAGATTATTTTTTTCTTTACTTAGACTATGTTTCCTTTAGTCTGGATTCTGCAAAATGCTAAAAAGAGTGCACCAGGTTCGCAAAGTTATAAATCATAAAGTAACTAATAATAATTACATAGAATAGGGTTATGTTTAAGGAATAGTGGGGAAAATGAATTTTCCAATACAAAGTACCACTATCCCATTTCCTGAAAATTTGGGTACTGCAAACAAGCTCTAAACAAAAAGACATAATATACCCAGGATCATATAACATGAAAAAGCACCAAATGCCAAAAGCAATGTGGATTTTCACTAGATTTAAAATCTGCATTTAAAAAGATGTCAAATAGCCTGCAAGGTCATGCACTGTCAATTGTATTAGAAATTTTCGTTGTGATTTGTAGAAAGGGGAATATGATTATTTTCATGAGTATACAAAATTATTAACAATTTAAACCAAAGTCATAGAAGGCCATCTTCTTGTCTCTACAATACATCTCAACCCATTTACTTTGCTGAATGTTGTTCTCAATCGAAAGCAAATACAACAGGTAATATATTAACCCAAAAATTTACTTTTCATCAATTTTAGTTCATTTCTGTGATCTTGCTTTTAATTTTGAGATGAAGATTCAATTTAACAACTTATTTGAGAAATGTTTTTTTTTAAATTTGTACTCAACAATTCAGCTTTTTATTGTTGTATACTTTACCATTGTACTCGTGTTAATACTTTATTACTTCCAATTATTAGATTTCCTTTTTGGAAATGACAATAAACATGAAATACATGCTGCAAATATTTCACACTCAAATGGTCAGCAAAATGAAAATAAAAATCTATTTCATGAAGGGAATTAATATTTTTATATTCCTTTTTCCAGCTCCACTCTACTCACTCTGGTCAATGGCCAAATGTGCCTGCCTTATCTTGAAAGCCAAAGAGCCCAATACAAAGACTATCTAATAGAGTACGATTTTCACATCAACTGATTTTCCAGAGGCTGAAATCTCTATTCCTCTTGGGCATTCATTCTCTTACAACAGGAATGTCACAAGTAAAAGGATACATAGAATTCACCATCATTGGTAACATCCTATTTATTGCAACAGGCCGTTTCTAAACCATGTAGAATCTGAGTAAATATTAAATTAATTCTGAAAAATACATGTTTTTTCAAATAATTGATTAATGAACCAATTATTTTCATGTTCATGAATCATTGAGCATTTACACAATACCTGTATTTACAATGGCAGTTCTGATGTGTGTTAACTTTCCAATTCAACAGAGTTTTTCTCTCAAGGGACTAAGTTTATAATATTCTCAACTGCAGCCCTAAATCATTCCAAGTTGTACAATGATGAATTTGTATCTCTAAATTTACACATTACAAAGTTTAAGCAGTGATTTTATTTTTTGTTCCATTTATATTTTTAGAGTTACAGTGCAGCAGTTTATGGAACAAAACAAGCAGTTTAATGTTAACTATCTACAGGAGATAGTTCTCCAGTACCAAACCCAAATACATGCCTTGCAAGCTTCACCAGAACAATGAAGATCAATGTGCATGTGAATGACAGTTCAGTGCAATCCTTTCCACATCTAACCTATGTACTTCCAAATGAGGTGCCTGACTATGATCAGTATTAGAAATTGTGCATAACACACTTTTACCCACCACACAGGTGTGCAATAGTACTTCAGTTGTGCTGAAATAAATCAGAAACTGTTACTTAATATGCAGCATTGCACCATAGCAGAAAAGTCACCAGCTTTAGTCCAGTTAGTCCATAATTATAAAAATGGACTAATTCATTGAGTTAACCATATGTATTTTCCTGCTGGAGGCACAACAAAAAGTGGAGCATTTTTAAAAATGATAAACAAAGCTTCATTCACTGATTAACTTTTCACAATGGTTCCAATAGTTTGATATTATATTGAGCTGGGAAATGTGGCTCTCCTTAGACAGTTCCTCAAGTTCAAGGATGGCCTAATTCTACTCGTATTTTGAGTGCTTGATGAGGCAAATTTGGAAACTGCAGACTTACCACAGATGGGGTAGGTAGTGCCTGGCAGAGCATGTTAGTAGGTGGGTGGGTAGATTTTAGGTAGTGCAGACGTGATGCATGGACTCTTCCATACTATCATGAATGCTCCATCTCCACCTTGTGCGATCATGGGCTTGGGATTCCCAGCATTAGTGGGGACGGTTCTTTCCTTCAAGAAGGCCGAGTACATCCTTGAATAATTTCCTCTGCCTGCCTGGTGATCTTCTATTGTATCAGGATTTTGGTGGTTAGCATGAAATTTGTTTAGACTACATAACATGCTCACATTCAGCAATAAAATTTAAAGTAAATACCACGGATCACAGCTACCTAGATAGCCATCCTTGAACCTAGATCACAGCATACCTACCAAGGCCTGAAATTCCCTTTTTTTGAACCTCTCACTTCAATCAATTTTTTTTGTCATTCGCTCTTATTTCCTTCAATCAATTAATCTCTTTACAAGGATGCTCTCCTGCAGTTACCATATCAACGCAAGCTGGTATATACAGCTTGCTTTGGCAAATTTGAACATATACAGCATTTGCAAGGATGAATCGCTAATGTTTGCACATATAACTGATTATGTTCACACTGAGAAACATTTCTGATGAGCATTTAAGAACTTTTCACAAGTGGTGCTTTTACCTACTTTTGCCAAGAGTTTGATGTCGATTCAACCACCATTTCAGGATTTGATAATATATACTGGACTAGCATTGCAGTATTAAGACAAGACAGTCACAGAAGTAAGCCAGTTTTCAGGATATATTTCCCCATTGGAAAGCCAATCATGGCTGATTGTGTCTTTAATTTACCAACATTGGTTCCACATTCCTCAATAATCTTGCATATTAAAATCACTTACAATGAGTCTCTAACCTTCCCATATTTTTAACCCAAAGCCATATCTTCTACCTTAATGGCTTCAAATAATAGATATCAGACATCATTTTTTGAAGATAAAGAAATGTCTCTAATATTTCTTTACCTCAATTAAATAATGTTAAAATAAATTAACTGACCAGCCTTTGATATAGCAATATTACTGTGCATAAGATATCTACAGCATATATGTCTATAAAAGTGACTAAATGTTACTAACATGCTTTGGAGCATTCGGTGACATCCAATAAAGCATAATCTAAATGCAAGTTTATAAATATGACTGTTTTTCCTCAGATTCCTATATTAGCCAAATGGCAACACAGGTACACTCTGCAACAGCAGCTGTGTCACATAATGCAATATGATGCTCTTAACTCCCCTGACACTTTTCATTGCTCTGTCATTCACCTCACACTCTTATCATTACATTTAGTGTATGTTAATTCTCAGGAACCAATATAGTCTCAATTCACTGAAAACTGAAGATTAATTTTGCATTAATCTACACAGATTTTCATAATGTGTACTCACCTGCAAGATTCATGATTTAGATGACATTCACAATAATTACAAAACTGGGATCAATCTGCAGAGCAAAGCTTGTCTTTAATGTGACTATGTTCTTACTAGTGGGAAAATTGGGGGGGATTTGCTGTTGGCTGGAATGCAGGAATCAACAATGTGCAACATCAAGAGAGGCATTCTGTCAATTCACTTTCCTTTTGAATGTTCTGAAACTACAGCCATTCAAATTACACGAGCAAAAAGTCACCTACAAATTAAAATTACCACTCTTCTCCCCACATTTATGAATTTGATTTTAACATAATTCCTGGCTACAATGTAAATTGGGTAAATTGAGTCTGAAGAATGTCCTCGACCCAAAACCACCTATGTTCTCCAGATATGCTGCCTGACTTGTGGAGTTAGTCCAGCACTTTGTAATTTTTTGTAAATTTTAAGTCTACTTCTATTAATTCAAATAGCGACTCTCAAATCAAATTGCATTCAGCTCCAATTCACTTTGGTCCAAAGTTCCAAAACAACAGAGGACTTTATCATTTCCAGACTTGTTTCCTGGCCACAATAGAAGTTTTTTTTTAATTGACATCACATAATGTAGACTGCTAGATTTACCCACGCCTCGTCCCTGTCAGCTTATCCAAAAGAATGGCCAACAAACCTTGACAATATCCTTGGACATAGCTTCAATGGCGAGTTTTTCCAAGAGACATTAACTAACAAACAAAACGCCGAAGCTCGACAAATGTTTCTATTCCCAAGTCCTCACACAGCCTGACACTGTAGTTACAGAGAAATGTTCCGCCCCTGACATTTGCCACGGTCCCCATAATTGCCCCTGGCATAACATTGGCCCTATCCATGCAAATGGGATCTTCTGTCTTTTCTGAAAATCGTCTGTCCCAGTCCCAACACTGACCCCTCTCTTGGCACCAACATCAAACCCAGCCCTCTCCAAGGCACTTAGCTCCAACTCAGACCAGGCAACAGGGCGTAGTTTACCCACTATTTTAAAGCAGCGGGATAGTTCAAAGGACGGGGTAGCCTATAAGGGTGAAAGATACAGGCGCTGGGTTAAGTATTGTACGCGGCGTCTCTGAGAGCTTCGTTGCGTGTTTCAAGACCGTTTCTGTCTCACTGAATGAAGGTTGTGGGAGGCAGTCAAGTACATCACGACGTCGAAGCCAAAATGGAGCGGAGGCCCATTCTGGAGAGGGCCCCCTGTAAGGGGGGGGTGATGTCCTGAACCAGGGGGTGTCCGATGTTACACCGTGAGAGGGGACGAAAGGGGGTCCGAACCTGGGACCCAGGGGGGAGAGGGGATGGGGTGATTTGTGGAGATGGGGGGGGGGGGGGGTGGTTGGGGTAGGGGTAAATTGGAGGTGGGGGGGGGGGAAATTGGAGGTGGGGGGGGGGATAATTTTGGGGGGAGGGGTGGGTATCTTCAGGGGGGTTATGGGTACTTTACGGAGGGGGGGGGAAGAGTTCGAGTGGCAGGGTCACTATGGGGGCTCTAGACCACCCCCAGTGCGGGGGGAGGGGGTGTCACTGGCCACCCTGTCTGCCTCTCCTGGTTTACCTGTGCGGCCTCGCTGTTCATCCCGTTCTCTCCCGGGTTCACGCTCGCTTCCAGCCGCTGTCTCTTCGCCTCGGCCGCCGCCGCATCTCCCGGCTCGTCGCGCTTCAGACCTCGGAGCATTCGCTCGGGGCCGCCAGGACCGGGCCCGGGGCCGAAATCGCCACCGGCCACCGGCTCCGCCGCCATGGATGGGCTGGGGTCTCGAGGTGAGGAGGGACGGAGGTAGGTAGGGTGGTGGGCGGTGTTCCCGGACTCGGCGGACGGGCCGAGCGCGATGAAACCGGACGACCGCGCGGGGTGGAAAAGAAAAAAAAATAAAATATATCCCTCGGGCTAACAGCTTTTTAAAAAACAACCACTTTTTACATCAAACACGACGGCTAACGGCGTGGCAATCTCACACAGAAGTGCGGGGACGACGGCGCCGAGTTTTACCTCGCACTCTAACACACACAAAACACAGAGACAGAGAGACGCTGGGGAGCGGGAGCGGAAAACAATCTTTGAAAAAAATGGCCTAGCTTGGCGCGCCCGCGCGTGCATGAGCCCCCTCCCTCCCACTCGGCGCGTGCTGGTGCCCGGCGCGCGCGCGCACGAACGCAGCCCCGCGCGTGCACGAGCCCCGGCCGCCGCCGCCGCCGGCAGTCCCCCCGCGCGCGCTGGGGGAGGAGGGAGAGAGTGAGAGAAGAGGTCGTTGCCTGTGGAGGCCTTCGGCAGTTCGGCGGCCGCCAGCTTCGGAAACACTCGGTAGCCGAGGCTCCAAAAGGGGTTGCGAGCCGAGAGGGATGTCAACCGAGTCCAAGAGTACCAGGGCGTAGATAGAGAGAGGAAAAAAAAAAAAGAAAAACCGTAAGAATAAACTGCAGATGCGGGAAGAAAACACAATCCTTTGGATTTTTCCGATCCTCATAACGAGTTCGTATTGAAGCCTTTTGAACGGCGGCGGACAATCGTTGCGGCCGGGACTCGGGAAGGTTCGGCGCCCGGGGTTAGGGGATCGTCGTCGGCGACACGAGGGAGCCGCTGCCATGGTGATGGGGGAATGCTCCCCGCGCCCTGATTACTGGAGCGCGGGCGCCGCCACGGGCCAGGGCCGGTAATGCAGGCCAGCCAGGCTGCAATCTTCACCAGGCGGCCCCTCGAACCTGCTGAACCATTCATCAAGCTCATGGCTCATCTCCCCCCTCCCTCGATTTCCTTATTCTCCAAACATCCGTCTTATTTACTCTCAGATAGTCGGCTATCTTAGGTTTCTCTGTGTAAGAAAATAACTGCAGATGCTGGTACAAATCGAAGGTATTTATTCACAAAATGCTGGAGTAACTCAGCAGGTCAGGCAGCATCTCAGGACAGAAGGAATGGGTGATGTTTCGGGTCGAGACCCTTCTTCGGACGGGTCGAGACCCGAAACGTCACCCATTCCTTCTCTCCTGAGATGCTGCCTGACCTGCTAAGTTACTCCAGCATTTTGTGAATAAATAGGTTTCTCTGTGAGCAGCTATTTTCAGAAGGTCACAATTTCTTAAGGCATGGAAACAGGCCCTTCGGCCCACCAGGTTGATGCCGACCATCAACCACACATTTACATTAATCGAAAGACAGACGCAAAGTGGTGAAGTATCTCAGTGGGTCAGGCAGCATCCCCGGAGAATATGGATAGGTGACATTTTGGGTTGGGACCCTTCTTTGGACTCCATTCACTTACATTAATTTTAAATAATTAATAAACATTTTGATTAAACCGATTTTTTATGTTCGCTCCACCTTCATTCCCTCCCCCTCTCCGATTCCATTACTTGCTCGGAGCAATTTCCAGGGGCCAAGTAAACTACCAACCCACACATCTTTAGGATGAGGGAGGAAATCGACCACCCAGGGGAAACCCAAACAGTAAAAAAAAGAACATACAAACTCTCCCCAGTACCAATAGACAGATGTATTAAAAAAATCATTTTCTTTGGGTTGTACGCATGGCCTCGAATGGTGTATACAGGTTCTGGGTTATATACTTGACAACAGTATACTTGAAGTTCCGGAGGTGTTACCAAGAACGTTAGACAAATGAGGTAATGCCTTCCTTTTACAATAGACAATAAGTGCAAAAATAAACCATTCGGCCCTTCGAGCCAGCACTGCCATTCACCGTGATCATGGCTGATCATTCACAATCAGTACCCAGTTCCTGCCTTCTCCCCATACCCCCTGACTCCGCTGTCATTAAGAGCTCTATCTAGCTCTCGCTTGGAAAGAAAATTGGCCTCCACTGCCTTCTGAGGCAGAGAATTCCACAGATTTACAACTCTCTGAGTGAAAAAGTTTTTCCTCATCTCCGTTCTAAATGGCCTACCCCTTATTCTTAAACTGTGGCCCCTGGTTCTAGACTCCCCCAACATTGAGAACATGTTTCCTGCCTCTAGCATGTCCAATCCCTTAATAATCTTATATGTTCAATAAGATCCCCTCTCATCCTTCTAAATTCCAGTGTATACAAGCCTAGTTGCTCCAGTCTTTCAACATACGACAGTTCTGCCATTCTGGAAATTAACCTTGTGAACCTACGCTGTACTCCCTCAATAGCAAGAATGTCCTTCCTCAAATTTGGAGTTAATGGTCCTATTCCTCAGCAATTTTGAACTCCTTCCAGTTGTAAATACTGTACAGTAGTTCCCCCAATACCCTTTCCTATTTATATCAGTCACTATTTATGATTTAATCACTGTATTCATGAACATTCCCAGTTATTTTACTGCATATTGATCCAATAACTTGAACTCAACAAAACCATGAATAAAGCATTATTTTTAATTGATTACTATTTCTTTGCAGCTTGCCTGCCCTTATTAACATTGGTTTAGCTCAACTGGTCATCATATTTTACACACTGTAGTACAGATAAAACTGCACAAAATGACAGTGGGCCATTCCTACCAGGTCTACATCTGAGCCCACTACATTTCTTGAATTATATCAAGCTGTGGAATCAGAAATAATGGGTGTTGTAAACTGAATTTTCACTGAAATTGAAATTGTAAGTGGACACAACTTCAACAGCCACAGGTTTAATTTTTTTAATTCTCACCCAATACTTATCCTGCCTGAATTAGAGGGTTTCAGCCACAGGGAGAGATTGGATAGACTTGGATTGTTTTCTCTAGAATGTCAGAGGTTGAGGAGAGACTTGATAGAAGTATATAAAATTACTAGACCAAGTGGACCTGTTGGGCCCAAACCTCTCCTGCATTGGTGCAGCACCCTCTCCTCCCCCCCCCCCCCCCCCCCCTCCTCTCCTCTCCTCTCCTCTCCTCCCCCCCTCCTCTCCTCTCCTCCCCCCCCTCTCCTCCCCCCCTCTCCTCTCCCCCCCCCCCCCTCCCGTCCCCTCATCGTATCCTCAAGGGCGAAGGTGAACAGCCGGAAGTGGTAGTGCATGTCGGCACAAACGATGTCGGAAAGAAGGGGATGAATATTCTGCAGCGTGACTTTAGAGAACTCGGAGAAATGCTAAAAAGCAGGACCTCCAGGGTGGTTATCTCCGGTTTGCTTCCAGTTCCTCATGCTGACGAGAGCAGGAACAGGGAGATACAGGACTTGAATGTGTGGCTGAGGAACTGGTGCAGGGGGAAGGTATTTAGATTCTTAGATCACTGGGATCTGTTTTGGGGTAAGGGGAAATTGTACAAAAGGAACGGATTGCACCTTAACAGGTGGGGGACCAGCATTCTGGCAGGCAGGTTTGCCACTGCTACACGGGTGGTTTTAAACTAATTAGGGGGGGGGGGTGTCAAATGGGATAGTCAAGGATGGAGTTAAAGGGAAAGAGAGTAAAGGGATAGTTAATGACCCCAGAATTAACAGGGAAAAAAGCTCACAAAGAGATAGAGTATGGCCAAGTGTAATAGGGATCGATGTGAAGGGTGAGATGAGTAAGGAATTAAAAGTATTATATATGTATGCGCGAAGTATAAGAAGTAAAGTAGATGAGCTTGAGGCTCAGTTAGAGGTTGGTAGATATGACATTGTGGGGATTACAGAGACGTGGCTGCAGGTGGATCGGGCCTGGGAACTGAATATTTAGGGTTATACATCCTATAGAAAGAACAGGCAGGTGGGCAGAGGCAGTGGGGTAGCTCTGCTGGTGAGGGACGAAATTTAGTCCCTTGGGAGGGACGATATAGGGACTGACGAGGTAGAGTCACTGGATTGAGTTGAGGAATTGTAAAGGCAAGAAGACACTAATTGGAGTTGTCTACAGACCCCCAAATAGTAGCCCGGATGTAGGGTGTAAGTTGCAGCAGGAGTTAAAACTGGCATGTAAGAAAGGTAATGCCACTGTGGTGATGGGGGATTTCAATATGCAGGTAGACTGGGAAAATCAGGTTAGTTCTGGACCCCAAGCAAGAGAGTTTGTAGAGTGCCTCCGAGATGGATTCTTAGAGCAGCTTGTAATGGAGCCTACCAGAGAAAAGGCAATTCTGGATTTAGTGTTGTCCAATGAACCAGATTTGATAAAGAGAACTTGAGGTAAAGGAACCACTTGGAGGTAGTGATCATAATATGATTAGTTTTAATCTGCAATTTGAGAAGGAGAAGGTTAAATCGGAAGTGTCAGTGTTGCAGTTGAACAAATGGGACTATGAAGGCATGAGAGAGGAGCTGGCCAAGGTAGACTGGAAAGGGATCCTAGCAGGAATGACGGTGGAACAGCAATGGCAGGAATTTCTGGGCATAATCCGGAAGACGCAGGATCATTTCATTCCAAAGAGGAAGAAAGATTCTAAGGGGAGTAAGAGGCAACTGTGGCTGACAAGGGAAGTTAGGGATTTAATTAAAAAAAGAAAAGATGTATAACACAGCGAAGAGTAGCGGGGAGCCAGAGGATTGGGAAACTTTCATAGGACAACAGAAGGTAACAAAACAGGCAATACGGGCTGAAAAGATGAAGTACGAGGGGAAGCTGGCTAAGAATATAAAGAAGGACTGTAAAAGCTTCTTTAGATATGTTAAGAGAAAAAGAGTAGCAAAGTCAAATGTGGGTCCCTTGAAGGCAGACACGGGTAAAATTATTATGGGTAACAAGGAAATGGCAGAAGAGTTGAACAGGTACTTCGGATCTGTCTTCACTAAGGAAGACACAAACAATCTCCCAGATGTACTAGAGGACAGAGGATCTAGGAGGGTAGAGGAACTAAAAGAATTTTTCATTAGGCAAGAAATATTATTGGGTAGACTAATGGGACTGAGTGATGATAAATCCCATGGGCCTGATGGTCTGCATCCCGGGGTCCTCAGGGAGGTGGCTCTAGAAATAGTGGACTCATCGGTGATCATTTTCCAATGTTCAATAGATTCAGGATCAGTTCCTGTGGATTGGAGGATAGCTAATGTTATCCCACTTTTCAAGAAAGGGGCGAGAGAGAAAACGGGGTATAGACCAGTTAGCCTGACTTCGGTGGTGGGAAAGATGTTGGAGTCAATTATTAAAGAGATAATAACAGTGCATTTGGATAGCAATAAAAGGATACGTCCATGTCAGCATGGACTTTATGAAAGGGAAATCATGCTTGACTAATCTTCTGGAATTTTTTGAGGATGTGACAAGTAAAATGGATGAAGGGGAGCCAATGGATGTAGTGTATCTAGACTTTTAGAAAGCCTTTGATAAGGTCCCGCACAGGAGATTGGTGACTAAAATTAGAGCACATGGTATTGGGGGTAGGGTGTTGACATGGATAGAAAATTGGTTGGCAGACAGGAAGCAAAGAGTAGGAGTAAACGGGTCCTTTTCAGAATGGCAGGCAGTGGCGAGTGGAGTGCCGCAAGGCTGGGTGTTGGGGCTGCAACTGTTTACCATGTATATTAATGATTTGGAAGAGGGAATTAGAAGCAACACTAGCAAGTTTGCGGATGACACAAAGCTGGGTGGCAGTGTAAACTGTGAAGAGGATGTTAGGAGGTTGCAGGGTGACCTGGACCGGTTGAGTGAGTGGGCAGATGCGTGGTAGATGCAGTATAATATAGATAAATGTGAGGTTATCCACTTTGGCGGCAAAAACAAGGAGGCAGAATATTATCTCAATAGTGTTAGGTTAGGTAAGGGGGAGGTGCAGCGAGACCTGGGTGTCCTTGTACACCAGTCACTGAAAGTTGGCGTGCAGATACAGCAGGCAGTGAAGAAAGCTAATGACATGTTGACCTTCATAACAAGAGGATTTCAGTATAAGGTAAACAGGTTCTTCTGCAGTTGTATAGGGCCCTGGTAAGACCACATCTGGAGTATTGTGTACAGTTTTGGTCTCCTAATTTGAGGAAGGACATCCTTGTAATTGAGGCAGTGCAGCGTAGGTTCACGAGATTGATCCTTGGGATGGCGCGACTGTCATACGAGGAAAGATTGAAAAGACTAGGCTTGTATTCACTGGAGTTTAGAAGGATGAGAGGGGATCTTATAGAAGCATATAAAATTATAAAAGGACTAGACAAGTTAGATGCAGGAAAAATGTTCCCAATGTTGGGCGAGTCCAGAACCAGGGGCCACAGTCTTAGAATAAAGGGGAGGCCATTTAAAACTGAGGTGAGAAGAAACTTTTTCACCCAGATAGTTATGAATTTGTGGAATTCTCTGCCATAGAAGGCAGTGGAGGCCAAATCACTGGATGGATTTAATAGAGAGTTAGATAGAGCTCTAGGGGCTAGTAGAATCAAGGGATATGGGGAGAAGGCAGGCACAGGTTATTGATTGTGGACGATCAGCCATGATCACAATGAATGGCGGTGCTGGCTCAAAGGGCCGAATGGCCTACACCTAATTTTTATGTTTCTATCCTCCTCTCCCCTCCCCCCTCATCCTCCTTCCCCGCCCCCTTCCTCTTCCCTCCCTGGGAGATAGATTTACACTTTAAAATGTGAATAACTTAAAAAATATAACACCGATTTCAATTAAACTTCTTCCATTAGCACCAAAGGGACGACGATGAGTAAGATAGGCCTAAAATTGTCGCGTTATCGTGTACCATTTTGGCTGTAGTTCAGGAACAAACAAACAAGAGTTTTAGTATATAGATAGATAGATGAGACACATAGATAAGACAGACAGTCAGAACTTTTTTTCCCCCTGGTGGAAATGGCCACCAGCAGAGGGCATAGCTATAAGGTGGGAGGGGACGGTTTGATGGAGATATGCGGGAAAGGTGTTTTCAGAGTGATGGGGACCTGGAACACATTGCATGGGGTGTTTGCGGAGGCAGAAACGATAGTGGTGCTTAAGAGGCTTTTAGATAAGCACATGGAAGTGCAAGGAATAGTGGGATATGGAGCATGTACGAGCAGATGAGATAAATTTAACCAGATATCATGCTCAGCACAATCATTGTGGGCAAAAAGGGCCCGTTCCTGTGCTGTACAGTTCTATGTTCTATGCTCTATTTCCTTTTACCTTGCTCGCCCCACCCATCAGCTCTGCCCATCACCTTCCTAAACCTATGTCACTATTCTATCTCCCTGAAGAAACTCCTTAATTCTTTCTCAATGACCAAACTTGTGGACATTTGCTCTTAAATTTCCTATTACAGCAAAGTATTAAAGCTCTCCCCGGAAAAAGATAATGTTGTTAAGCGAATACACATTTAATTGTTGTTCAGCGACAGTAGGAGCCATTTTGCGTTTATTAGTTATTTTTGCATATTATTATATTACCTTGTATCCTGCTGTATTTTGGACACGAAGAGATTAATGCTATGCTTACGTGTGGGCTGGGCGGAGCCAGAGAACATCCAGCTTCGATGTGTTCAGCTGTTGAAGCCAAGAAGGGGCTGACGTAGATACAGCCAAAAAGAACCAGCAGCCAAGATGTAATCGGTTGTAGATCTTACTGACAAGAAGATTAATAAGAAATCTCCACCGAAGATAGATCTGGCAGTTCGTATTAATTACATAGATTACAGTAGGATATAGATTTTTTTTTACCAAGCAAATCAGTAACAAGTCGATGACAAGAGATATGCCAATATGTTATATTGCAACTTCAAATAAAACGTCTAACTAATTCAAATGTCGTTGGAGGTCTCTGTTATTGTGAGTGCTTGCGTCATTAAACTTTTGTTCCACCTAATCTGTGTAAGCGGCAACTTGGGAGCTAATTTGATCGACGAGAAGCTGGCCGCTTTAGCGAGAATTCAGTTGTCGGGGTGGAGGGGGGTTGTGACATTTTAATCATTGCTTTGTTGCGACTTATTTTGATAGACTGAACATTCTCCGGACCCCAGTGGGTGAGTGGTGGTGCACAATCTCGTCATGGTGGATGCCAGGACCATCCTTCACCCAGCAATGATGCGCATCGGCGGAACTCCCAAATGAAGGCGACTCACCAGCACGTTTTAAAACGAGCAGCATTTCATCAGTCTGCCTTGCGGCAGCAGATAGGATAGTGGTGTTTAAGAGGCTTTTAGACAGGCACGTGGAAGTGCAAGGAATAGAGGGATTTGGATCATGTACTGGCAGATGAGATCAATTTAACTAGGCTTCATGCTCAGCGCAAACATTGTGGGCAAAATGGCTCGTTCCTGTGCTGTACTGTTGTCCGTTCTATGCTCTATTTCCTCTCATCTCACTCCCCACCCACACCAGATCTGCCCATTACCTCCCCAATCTTGCCCTGCACAAATCCACCCTTGTGCTCAGATCCAATTTGTTTACATATAATGAAGATACCCTCAAGGCAGAGCAACAAAAGAAAATCCACCCTGGAAAATCCTATTCTTCATCGTCAGACCCTACCTGAGCCCAACACATGTACACATGGTGGGAGAAGCCAGGGTCAGTGATGCCCAATGACGTTGAACGTTGCTGATCCAAATAAGAAAAGATCTGATCAAGGAAAAGTCAGGTTTGTAACTACAAAAGGCAAGGAGAGTGAACAGGAGATTCAAAATAGACAGTGATTAACAGTGTTTTACAGAACTGAAGTGCTTCATAATAATGATTCAAGTTACTTTATTTTAAACAGTAGCATATTCAAATGTTACATTTCATGTCAGGCAAACATCAACAACTGATTGCGAACAAATGCCGTCTGCACGTCTCGGTGCCTCAGAACAATGGCGCCAGTCACCACACACTGCTGTCATATAGTTCCCTCTCAGCCACTTCAACCTCACCTTACTTAATCTCTCCCTAGGTCTCTTTACCACTCCACATCTCCTACCCACTAATCACACACTGTTCCTCTCTGCCTCACCCGATCTCTCCCATTAATCTTTCCCTCCTCTTCTCTCAGCCAGGATTTATGCTTCTCCATGATCCATTCAATCCCCTCCCAGAAGATCCGATCCCATCCCCTCTATCCCCACCTATTCTAGCACTTTCCTCCCTCTCACCTCCCCAACCATTCCTCTTCACGCACTGATTACCTCCCCATCAGATGCTTCCTCCTCCCATAAACCACATAATTCTCAGTCCTCTCCCCTCATTGCGGATCACTTCCCCTCCCAGCACACCTCCCCCTCCCTACCTCTCGTCTGCGTGTGACGGCTCTCCACCTTCATTGCTCTGGGCTCCATCCTGGAGGCTTGGCTCTGTTCAGCAGGTCACTGAGCTGCACAGTTCAACAGCCTTGTTTAGTACCTACACCTCGAACACTTCCATCTGCGGGGCCAGATGGTTGGCCAAGCCCAGCTTCGCCCGCCGCTCCTGCAGCCTCGTGCTCTCAGGAAGGTGATGCGGGACCTCAGCTGGCTCTCGCGCTTCCTGCTGGCCCGCAGCTCCTTGCTGACCTTCACAAAACTCTCCTTCAGGACCTCCGCCCTCTTCTTCCAAACCATTGGGCAGCCCACGGTATAGCTGTGCTCGACTGCGATGTGGGCCCCAGGGTTTAGGGGCGCTCTGGGAATGCGTGCCATGTACAGCGCGACTGGAATGAAATCGTGCAGATCGTCCTGGATTTTGGCCGAGATGTCAGTCAACACATCGGGCTGAGACAACAAGATGCCCATGCAGGCACTCCCTTCACTCTCCGTGCCGTCCAATTCCATCGGCTTTGACTCGGCGTCCACCAGGTAAATTACAGTGGGCATGGAAGCCTCCAGCTCAGCCTGACTAGAGTACAGCGAGGCCTCGGTGAGCTGCGTTTTGCTCGAGCTGTTGCCTTCACTCACCCACGCCTGGGGAACGGAATAATCTAGGACCAAGGTGGAAGCTTCCTGGGGAAAGCTGTAGCTAGTCTCCAAGCTGGACGTGGGGTTCCCGAGATCCACGTCAGGTAAAGCAGCATTGTTAGTAGGACTGGAGGAGAGGATGGACAGAAGGGGGGAGTTAAACACAGGGGAAGCTCTACAGTGAGCACACAAGGCAACAATGCCAATTTTATCCCCTTCCCAAGTGCTATTCCTGACGCACAGCCAGTCTCAATAGCACACCCATGACCCTTCTCTGATGGAACAGGCCCTTTGGCCCAACTTGTCCATGCTGGTCTAAGCTGGTCTCATTTGCCCACATTTGACCTATATTCTTCTAAATCTTTCTGATCCACTTACCTGTCCAGTGCCTTTTAAATATTGTTATAGTACCTGCCTCAACAACCTCCTCTCGCAGCTCATTCCATAAAGCCACCATCCTGTCTGTGAAAACGTTCCCCCTCAGGTCCATATTAAATCTTTCCCTTCTTACCTTAAACCTATATCCTCTGGTTCTTGATTCCCCAACTCTGGGTAATAGACTCTGTGCATTCACCCGATTTATTCCTCTCATGACTTTATACACCTTTGCATGATCACCCCTCAGCCTTCTGCACCATGGAATAAAAGCCCAAGCCTGCCTACTTCTCCCTTTAGCTGAAGCCTTCAAGTCCTGATATAATCTGACAGCAAATATTCAATGATATTCACTCAAGAAGGCATCAACACTAAAACCTGATTCTGCTACACAGCCAGCCTGGGAACATTGGCTCTTATTATCTCTGCTTCAGTTATGGTAAAGACTGGACAGACTCCTATGGACAGCACCGACCATCTGATTGCTGCCATTCAAAGCACTAAGAGAGCAAAGGACTCTGATTTTTGGTGAACAATCGAGTGTTAAAGCACCAACCCCTCACCATTCACTGGTGGCCACTGGTGCTGCTGCCTTTTCTCTGTTTGCTCTGATCGATATCACATTTTCTTGAGGACCCAGTTGGAACAATGTGGGGACCGCCTCATCGCGCAGCCGGTGGTAACCACTGTGAAAACAGAAGGTGAACGATGAACTCCGACCACGACGTGCCCACAACCAGAGAGGGGTGGAGATGGGAAGATGTGGCCAATAGGCTAGAGCACAACACTGTAACATCCTTCTGTGTGGGAAGGAGCTCCAGATGCAGGTTTAAACCAAAGATCGACATAAAAAGCTGGAGTAACTCAGCAGGACAGGCAGCATCTCTGGAGAGAAGGGATAGGTGACATTTCGGGCCGAGACCCTTCTTCCTTCTGTGTCATCTCCATGGAACAAGACTGAAAATGGAAAGATTACGCCGAGACGAATTTTGTTTAATTGAGGGACTGCCACAAGCACGAGAGGGTGTCGAAGTGCCAGACTCAGAGGTCAGACATTAAAGTCCAAGAATGAAAGTCCAAGTCCTATTCGTAACAAGGACAGATTCCCCCTTGTCCTCACCTTCCACCCCATCAGCTGTCGCATACAACATATTATCCTCCAACATTTCCGCCACCTCCAACGGGATCCCACTATTGGCCACATCTTCCCATCTCCACCCCTTTCTGTTTTCCGCAGACCTTTGGTTATTTCTGCTCCAGTGATGGTAAAGACTGGACAGATTCCTATGGACAGCACCAACCATCTGATTGCTGCCATTCGAAGCACTAAGAGGCTGCAAGGGAGCAAAGGACTCTGATTTTTGATGAATAATCAAACATCTCCACCCCTTTCTGCTTTCCGAAACTCCCTAGTCCACTTGTTCCTTCCTACCCAAACCACCCCCTCCCCAGGTACATTCCCCTGCAACCACAGGAGATGCAACACCTGTCCCTTTACCTCCGCCCTCGAATCCATCCAAGGACCCAAACAGTCTTTCCAGGTGAGGCAGAAGTTCACCTGCACCTCCTCCAACCTCATCTCCTGTTCCAGGTGTCAACTTCTCTACGTTGGCGAGACCAAGCGCAGGCTCAGCGATCGTTTCGCTGAACACCTCCGCTCAGTCCGTCGTAACCAACCTGATTCACCGGTGGCTCAGCACTTCAACTCCCCCTCCCATTCCCAATCTGACCTTTCTGTCCTGGGCCTCCTCCATTGCCAGAGTGAGGCCCAGCGCAAATTGGAGGAACAGCACCTCATATTTCACTTGGGTAGTTTACACCCCAGTGGTATCAAAATTGACTTCTCTAACTTCAGATAGTCTCTGCTTTCCCTCTCTATCCCCTCCCCCTTCCCAGTTCTCCCACCAGTCTTCCTGTCTCCAACTATATTCTATCTTTGTCCCGCCCCCTCCCCTGACATCAGTCTAAAGAAGGGTCTCGTCCCGAAACGTCAGCCATTCCTTCTCTCCAGAGATGCTGCCTGACCCGCTGAGTTACTCCAGCATTTTGTGTCTACCTTCCAAGTATGAAAAGTCAGGGACAAAGCAATTGTCACGCCATCGTTGGACAAGAGGAGAATAATGAGAGCTGGGGACGTGGAGATTCCATGTGACATGAGAGAGGACAGAAACCAGGGACATGTCAGCTTAGGTAGAGTTGTGCATCTTTATCCGAATAAGGAACAGAGTACTACAACATGGATACACCAGGAACTGCAGCTGCTGGAATTTTGCGTAGAAATCAACATGCTGAGGCTAGCTTGCATCTCTGGAGGACATGGATAAGTGATGTTTCAGGTTGGTATACCTCTAGACTGACTGTAGTACGAGGGATAAAAGCTGGAGGAGAGGTGGGGACAGGACAAGCCTGCAAGTGATAAGTGGATGCATGTTATAGGGATTTACTTGACGGATGGGTGGACAAAGACTACCGATGACAAGGAGACAAAAGGACATTGCCTGAAACTAGAAAATTCCACTTTCATGTAAATTTGGTTGTAAGATACCCAAGCAGAATTTAAGGTATTGTTCTTAATTATCGCTTGACCTCTCCGTAGCAATGGAGAAGGCCCAGGACAGACAAGCCAATGTGGAGGTGGAAAGACTTAAAATAACATGACCAGAAACAGCCATTGAGCTTTCAGTCGCACATCATTTTAACTCTACTTCAGTTCCCCCCCACCCCGTGTTCTCGCACTCAATTTTCTTCTCCCTTTGTTCACCTTTCCCATCCCCTTCCCCCACTTGGTTCCATCTTGCTATTATCCTTCCCCATCTGGTTTCACCCGTCACCCTCTGCCCCACCAGGTTCCATTTGTCTGTCATTTCCTCCCCACTGGTTCTGCCCATCACCTGCCAACCTTGATCCTACCACACCTGTATCCTGGCAATCTTTCCTCTTCACTCAGTCCTGATACAAGGCGTTAACCCAAGACATCAACTTACACCCTTTGCCTTCCAAGATGCAGCTTGACCCGCTGAGTTCCTCCAGTATTCAGCCTTTTGCTCCAAATTTCAACATATACAGTCTCTGTTGTCTTCATATTACAGACAATCAAGTGACTGAAGTGTTGCTGGAATGGATGCAAAATGTTTCTGACAGCTGTTATACACTCAAAGATTATAAAACACAGGGCTGTGGAAGAAAGCATGGAATCTGGAAAGAGTAATTGTTACTAGACAAAGTGGACCCGTTGGGCCCAAACCTCTCCTGCATTGGTCCAGCACCCTGTCCTCCCCCCCCCCTCTCTCCTCAACCCCTCCCCCTCCCCTTCTCCCCCACTCCCCCTCCTTTTAAACATTAAACTGTGAATAACTTAAAAAATATAACACCGATTTCAATAAAACTACTTGCATTATCACTAAAGTGACAATGGTGAGTAAGGTGGGCCTAAAATTGTCACGATATCGTGTAGCTGTTTTGGCTGAAGTTCAGTCACAAACAAGATAACAAACGAGAGTTTTAGTATATAGATGGCCAAAAACATGCCTGAGCAAAGCTGGATTTGAACCGTCAATCCTCTATTCTACCGCGTTTTTTAAACACTTAGGCTATTAGCCATCAGACTGATGCTGCACATTACCTCTGTCCCACAAGTTCAAAGCACTGTCTTTCAAAATGCCTTGAGCAGAAATAGACAAATTGCGAGGAAGGTATCCAGGGAACAGTCCCATCCAGGTTCTTTCGACCACTGTTGATCAACCAGATCTTACGCTGACTTTTCTCTTTCTTTGGTAACCTGTGTAAACCAAGACAAATCAAACAAAATACTGTAGTAGTGTGACATGGAGGATTGCAAGCATGCTGGCGATGTTGAGAAGGAATGAGGCCAGGCGTGCTGGTGCTGCTGTACTGACCTGTGAAAGGTGATGCCATTAATTCTCGAGTCCTTTGTGTCCCGCGATCTGCAGCCCTCAGCAGAGCAGTGGCGAGGCATGGCATGCACTTTGGGAGCAGCCTGAGAGAAACCAAAGAAGGCTTCAGTCTCATAATGATCATCATTCCACATCCCTCCCTATTCCCAAAACTGCCCATTAATGAGGGCCAAGGTCAGGAGACAACAGTGGTCATTGGGGCCAGAGGTTAAGGCGACGGAGGAGGGGAGACATGGGCAGCAGATAAGGAGTTGAGGGGACAGCAAAGTGGGAGATGGGAAAAAGAGAGGCAACCAAAGGGGTGTGGGGAAGAAGGGCAGCAAACGGGAAGAAAAGGGTGGCTAAAGGCAGAAGATGGGGGGTTGGGGAAGAAGGGCAGCTATGGTGATAATGACAAGGTGGCAGGGGCATTTCCTCTCCTCAAGCCCCCCTCCTTGGTCAGCTCTTTGCCTTTCTTTCCCCCTCTCCCTCCTTCTTTCCCCATCCCCCTCCATTCTTTCCCCATCCCCCTCCATTCTTTCCCCATCCCCCTCCCTTCTTTCCCCATCTCCCCCTTCTTTCCCCATCTCCCCCATTCCTCCCTCCTTCACCCTCCCACATTTCTTCTTCTCTTCTCCTCCTGCCAGCATCCCTCACTCCTTTTTTTTCTTCCTCCCTCCTTTCCTGTCTGCCTTCTCCCTCCCTTATTCCCTCCCACTCTTAACCTTTCCCTTCGTCCTCCCTCCATCCATCTCTTCCTCCCTCCATCCTTCTTTCCTTCTCTCTCATCCTTCTCTCCATCCCTCTCTCTCTCTCCCTCCATCCCTCTCTCTCCCTCCATCTCTCTCTCTCTCCATCCATCCATCCTTCCTTCTCTTCCTCCCTCCATCCTTCTTTCCATTTCTCCATCCCTCCCTGTGCGCTCTTTGCCTCACTCTGTCCAGTCGACCTCACTAAAATGGCGGCCACATTGGCTCCTAGTGACGTCATCGCCCAATGACGCAAACCCCTCCCCCATCTCCGACCGGCCGTGAACAACGCATGCGTGGGATGCGTGCCGAACAACGCACGCGTCTCGTTGCGTGATGACGCACAGGTCCCGTCGCCCCGCCTCCTGAGGGGTTGACGATGCCGAGAGGAGTCGAGAGGGCGAGCGGCGCCGGCGGCGGCACCGGGACCGCCACATCCCCCACACCTCTCAAGTGAGGCTTGCGAGGGCCGCCCGCCCGCAGAGGCGCAGCGCGGGAGATCGTCATCGGGAGAGAGCGGAGGTCCGTTGTTTTGCGGGTCGGCGGGTCAATGCCAATGGGCCGCAGCACACACGTGATCAGAGGCCCCGCTGCCATCGGCTCGGATTTAAAGGGCCCGTGTCCCACCTTAACCCCCCCCCTCCATCCTGTTTAAAGGGCCCGTGTCCCACTTTAAACCCCCCCTCCACACTGTTAACGGGCCCATATGCCACCTTAACCTCCCCACCCTTCGGCCTGTTAAAGGACCCGTGTCCCACCTTAATCAACTCCCCTCCCCCCGGGGTTAAAGGGTTCATATCCCTCCTTAATCCACCGGACTGTTAAAGGGTCCATATCCGGCCTTCTGGGTCTGCAGCATATTGTCCAATTGTAGCCTCCAGGAATGGCCCAGAAGAGGCTCTGTTACATGGCAGCCAGGGCACGGATGGCACTGCCATGGCTCAGTAAAGAGTCCTCAGCCTTGGTGCAGAAGATCCACAAGAAAAAAAATGTTGGAGTAACTTAGCGGGTCAGGCAGCATCCCTGAGAAAAAGGATAGGTGTCGTTTTGGGGTCGAGACACTTCTTCCATAGAAGGGCCCCAACCCGAAATCTCACCTGTCGATGTCAGCACCCAGGAATATAAAGCTGCTAACTCTCTCCTAAATTTATTTGGTGAAGTACATATGAAATAATTGAATTGCGAAAAAAGACATATTTTGATTATTAAGGCTGAACTGATTGAATGAAAGAATATTTAATATAAAATAAGGTGCCAGACAAATGTCACCGATCCACTTCAGGTATCACATATATATTTCATTAATTGCAATACCTTATTTATACATAACATAGAAATAAAATCAGTTCATAATGAGCCTCTAATTTTCCGCTAAACAGATAGTCCAGTAATTAATAAGCTAGCGTCATTGCTGCAAATCTTACCAAAAAATATATTTTGCACAATTTCCCAATGGTAGGCAATGGCCTGAAAAGCATAGTTCATGTTAAATAGGACATTCGCTTTGTCCCTCCCCCAATATCAGTCTGAAGAAGGGTGTCGACCCTAAAAGTCACCCATTCCTTCTCTCCAACCCATTCCTTCGCTCCAGAGATGCTGCCTGACCCGCTGAGTTACTCCAGAGTTTTGTGTCTACTTTGAACTTAGTCTTGATTGGCAGTGTTTATTGGAAAGGTATCCAGCAAATGAAATTAAAGTGAAGTTGAGTTGCTAATAGCTGATGGCAGATTGTGATCCCTGGTCTTGCCCTATATCGAGCATCTCCGTGTCATGCTTTGCCCCACTCTCCCACCTAGTTCATTATTCCCCGCTGCTTTCTCTTTATTTACAATCTCCCCTCCCATTCACGCTATTATTGTTTGGCCTGTTCCCATCCTGCTTCTCTCCCTCTTTCCTCACCTGTTGGGTAAGATAATGTTGAATTATAAGATAGAATATCCCTTGGGGAATGTTAGAATGTTAAGAATTTGGAACTCCATGTCTGAAAAGAAGATGGAAATAGAAGTCATAAGGAATTTGAATATCCACTTGAAGAGGCGTAATCTGTAGGACTACCGATTTAGTACTGGAGGACAGGATTAGACTGGGCAGTTCTTTTGCAGCTGACACAGAGATGAAGGGCTGTATAGCCTGCATGGCAAACGTTCTGTGATTTCTATGTTTCTGGTTTGCAGGTTGACTTGTGCAGTGAGCAGAATGGCTGAGCAACTTCATAGCATCAACCTCCAGAATTTCAGCAGGTCCCTTCTGGAGACACTGAACTCGCAGCGCCTGGGTGGTCATTTCTGCGATGTAACCGTACGTATCCATAACACGGCTCTCCGAGCCCACCGCTGTGTCTTGGCTGCAGCTAGCCCCTTTTTCCATGATAAACTCTTGTTGGGTTACAGCGAGATTGAGGTCCCACCTCTGGTCTCAGCCCAGACTCTGCGACGACTCGTGGATTTTATGTACAGTGGCTCGCTGCTGGTCTCTCATGTGGAGGCTTTGCAGATCCTCACAGCAGCGAGTGTCCTTCAGATTAAAACCATAATCGATGAGTGCACGCGGATCATTTCACAAAATGCCCAACAAAAGGCTCAGTCGGACCAGCAATTAACTGGTCAAAAGATGGACCTCTCCGATGAGAAGGAAGCATCTGTTTGCCAGACCACTGGTGACCAGATCCACAAGTTTCCCATGGGTTTTATTGAAACAGCATTGTCACCCCACACTGCTGAGCGAGAGTTTGACTTTGTACAGGGAGGCTCAAAGAACACAGCCACAGGTGATGGTGGGTACAAATCAGAAGAAATGGTCCCCATTCTGTGCAGGCAACAAACATTAACATGTCAGAAGGGAGTTGGAGAGCAGTCCATGACCGACCAGGAGAACCTGACTCTAATGGACACTGGCCGCAATAATGAGGTGCGTGGAATCTGGTACAATACTGCAGCCAACCAGCGGCCCGAGATGGGGCTTTTGTCACAGGGCAGTCACAGCCGCAAGCAACGGCAGCCAATCAGACTTCAAATGGCTGACGGAAGTCAAGTGACCATCAAAGAAGAAGACGATGATCTCCTTTACTGTGGGGAGAGCATCGCTGTCCGAACCATTTCCAATCAAACCACAGAACAAGTCAACCAAGATGAACAGACCGAGGAAATCACTGAGGCGAATGCGTTTGACCCCAACCAGAGTGCAATGGAGGATCGACGAGATTCTGGTGGTCATCTGAGTTTGAGTAACAAAGGAGATGAGATGGAATTTTTCAATGCCAGTGATCTCTTACCAGATGAACTGAAGTCCTTTTGGCAGGGAGAGAAGGAGGAGAAGGACACTGCCGTCCAGCAAAATCGCAAAGCGGACTGCAAGTCGCAGCTTGATGCTTCTTTTCCACGGCCTTCAACATTCATGCAAGACTTTCTCCCAGGATCGACCATGCAATCCAACCTACGTAACCAGGGCTGTTCTGCACAATATAATGTTGAAGAAGAAGCCACTAGATCCGGCACAACTACTCACCGCAACCTTTACCAAATGGGCCTTCCTCAGTCTCCTCATCACCCACCATTGGCCTCCACCTCCCAGACGTGTGTGTCCAGCAGTCCGGCACAGCCGTCGTGCCAGAATCCCCCGGTATTCCCAGATGGAAGCTCCAGCTCCAGCCAGATTCCCAGTGACGCCGAAAGGAAACCCTACGGGTGCACACAGTGTGGGAAAACCTTCAGCTCCAGACAGAACTACGCCAAGCACATGTTTGTCCACACCGGTAGGTTTCAACACTATTGTTCTCTTTTATTAAACTCAATCTTTCCGGTTCTTTTTTTTTTTAATAGCATTTTTATCGTACAAACAGAAGCCTTTTGGGCAATTGCTTTGTTGAATAAGAATCAGTCCCTCTTACCGTAGGAGCACTGCAATGTATTACCTACCAATGTATTACCTACAGGTATGTAGGTTAATTGGCTGGGTAAATGTAAAAATTGTCCCTAGTGGGTGTAGGATAGTGTTAATGTACGGGGATCGCTGGGCGGCACGGACTTGGAGGGCCGAAAAGGCCTGTTTCCGGCTGTATATATTTGATATGATAAGAGTATATCTCCCTCTCAAAAATTCCTGATTACCTCCTTTTTCACCTTCCTTAAAGATAGTGTTCAAAATCATAATCATTGTATTTTTAGAGAGAAAATAATGTCTTTGCATCGTCCTGAATTTTCCCTATTACTTTGAGTCTGTCCTCGCACTCCCCCAATCATCTACTGATGGGAACAGCTAATCTCTATCCTATCTATCATTTCCTTATGCACCTCGAGCAAATCTTCCAAGGAGAACAACCTCAATTTCTTCAACCTAACCTTGTAGCTGAAATCCCCAGTCCCTGCAACCATTAAAGCAAATGTTTTTTGCACATTTTGCAGGACCTTCACATCCGTCCTAAAATGTAGTGACGAGAATTGGAACGAAGGCCCTAATTATGGCTTAACCAGTGTTTCCTATCTTGCCTGCTTGACGAGAATTGGGACGAAGGCCCTAATTATGGCTTAACCAGTGTTTCCTATCTTGCCTGCTTTTGTATTCCATGTGTATTTATGAAACACGGTGTGCCATTTCCTTTGCTAATGCCTCTCTCACCAGGAATTGCCAATTTCAAAGATTTATGTACAGGTTAAACCATGTTCCATTCCTAAGAACTGTTTGTACCCCGGACTATTTGTAGGTCAGGAATGAGCAAGCATAGTGTGTGGGAGAGGATCACAGAAACAGCTGTGACAGGAAAGCAGCCGCCAGCTGGGCTCAGTGACTCAGTGAGTGAGTCTGCTCAGTGTTTAGTTTAGTTTAGTTTAGAGATGCAGCATGGAAACAGGCATGTCGGCCCACCGGGTCCACGTTGACCTGCACTCTAGTACCATGTTATCCCACTTTCACATCCTACACTCGAAGCACAATTTACAGAAGCCTATGTCTTTGGAAATGTGGGAAGAAACCGGTGCCCCTGGAGAAAACCCAAGGGAGAACGTACAAACTCCGTACAGACCTAAGATACTAGAGGAATAAGATGGACCACTCTGTTAAAATTGCCTATACTGAAGTGTAGTATGCAAAGGAGCCATTTTAGTAGGCAAAACCCGCCGTTCGTTATCCCTCTCGCAGTGTAATTATTATTTTGGGGTAACAGTATGTGTGATGAAATGCAGAATATATCTCATCTAGCAATTCACAGATTTTTGTTATTTTTCTTTAACAATATTTCTGCAAGTTTCTGCCCACTAAAATGGTGTCATGACATACTATGGTTTTTAGGGTTGAGTGGTCTATCTTGTTCCTCTAGTATCTTTGGTACAGACCATAGTCAGGATTAAACCATCCTGGTTCAGGGTCTCTGGCATTGTGAGGCAGCAGCTCTATCCCACTGTGTTGCCCCGTGCCCGCAGCTGTGCGCAGCACATCCAAGCCCCTAATCTTTGTGGCTCGATGGTGGGCGGGATGGGGTGGAGCTGGGAGGAAAAGGCACATGGAAAGGTCCAGCTCCCACTCAGCAGAAGATACCTGCAGACCCACATCAACTGGAAATGTGTGAGGAGTTAGACACAAAGACCTGGAGTAACTCAGCGAGTCAGGCAGCATCTCTGGAGAAAAGGATATATCATTACTCTATGCTGAAGCTATGTTTAGCTACTAAATATCTCTCAGCTGACGTAAAATTATGACCACATTCCGACTGAGGTGAAGGGCGGTGGTTAGGAGCAAGGCCTGTCTGGCTCTCACTCTCTCCCTTGCTCTGGTGTTAATAATACCACTTGCAGGCCTTAGGTTCAGGCCATGAAGGGTTGTGTAAACATGTATGGAGAATGTTCCTTTTATGGCACCAGTTTTCCACTGATTTGCTGCTTACTGAATGGTTTTAATCACTGTTCATTTTGTGCAGTTGAAGTCTCCGATTTACTGATGTCTTTCCTCTCCCCACCTCCTCCGCAGGTGAGAAGCCTCATCAGTGCAGCGTGTGCTGGCGCTCGTTCTCGCTCAGAGACTACTTGATAAAACACATGGTGACGCACACAGGCGTGCGAGCCTACCAGTGCCCTGTGTGCAATAAACGCTTTACACAAAAGAGCTCCCTTAATGTGCACATGCGGCTCCATCGTGGCGAGAAGGCCTTCGAGTGCCACGTCTGTAACAAGCGTTTCTCGCACAAGACTCTGCTGGAGAGGCACATGGCCACACACGTAGTATAAACTGCCGGTGCACTGAGCCCGAGCTGTACAAGCCCCACACCAGTTCTGCCTGGGGAAGATCGACGTACTCTGCAAACCCAAGCCCTCCTCATGCACCGACGAGTGTTAGCCAGGAATATCAACCAGCTTTTGAGTGAACACAATGTGAGGAAGAGGTAGCCACCATAAAGGTGGGAACAGCTTAAACTTCCTCCGTTTTCCACGCCCCGCCCCTCAACATCCTCCAAACCCTGCAAGTAGCTCGGAGTGGCTGCAGCAGTCAGGATCACACTCTGGCACCACAGAGCAGGAAAGACCCAGGTCCTGGGTCTCTGTTCAGGTAACTAATCTGAGCCACTGCCCGTATCCACCGGTCAGAAAGAGAAACACGCGGCAGAGTGCACTAGCCATTTGTAGATGTTCTGATGAGATTGCCTTGGCCGTGATGCCCCAGAACAGTTAATAGAAATAGTCACTAAAAAAGGCTATTCAACCCATTGAGGGATAAAGGGCTAACCAGCCTATTCGTGTTTCACAGAACACTGCCCTAGAGTTCTGATATTATTACAATACAAAAGCATATTGCCTTTATATAGTGCCTTCATTGGAGCAAAATATCCTAGGGTGTCCCACAGGAGTGTTTTTAAACAGATACCTAGCCACGTACGCAAATTTTGCTACAAATAACCAAAGGCTTGGTCAACAAAGAGCATTGTAAAGGAGGAGAGAGAAGCCAAAAAATGATTTAGGGAGAACATTCCAGAGCTTAAGGCCTTGGCAGCTGAAGTCATAGTTGCTGGAAGAGGAGCAATTAAATTTTAGGGATGATCAGAGGGACAGAACTGCAGGAGCAGAGGAAAATCTCTTGAGGGAATGGGATTTAAAAGGAATGAAAACCATGGGATTTTTAAGCCCAGAAGTGAATTTTAAATGAGATGTTGCTTAACTGGGACCCAACGTGAGTCGGCAAGCACAGAGATGAGTGTGAATTGAGTCGTCGTGAGTTCGGGCCCAGTTTTACATGGGAGGCCAGCCAAGAGAATCAAGTGGCATGGCTGGAACCTTCCCAGCTGAGACTGACAGTCTAAATGCTCAGCCATCTGCTATTTATTACTCCAGCATTTTATGTCTATGCTATTTAAATGCAGTGAATTCACTACCTTCTGCAATTATTTTTAATCCTTCAACCTATTCCTGTATATTCTCCTTCTTACCACTCTGTTAAAGGGAATAGTAGGTCCGCGTTATCCAACATATTTTGGTCTTTCACTGTTTTACTTTCGTCAATTCTCCCTTTGGCCTCCCTTTTTCCAAAGTAAACAAATCCAATTTAGTCGCACTAGCCTCATAATTATAATTTATTTCAGCTCCGATAATATCCTCATAATATCTTCTCCAGCCGCTCATTCTTTTGTGTGGTGACAAATACCCCTACGGTGGCTGAAACGTAGACTCTCTGGCTCTTATATTCTTTGGCTCAGCCAATAAAGGAAAAGATTCTGGAGACCAAACTGATCTCCCGGTGGCTGAGCACTTCAACTCCCCCTCCCATTCCCAGTCTGACCTTTCTGTCATGGGCCTCCTCCAGTGCCATAGTGAGGCCCACCGGAAATTGGAGGAACAGCACCTCATATTTCGCCTGGGCAGTTTGCAGCCCAGTGGTATGAACATCGACTTCTCCAACTTTAGATGGTTCCTCTGTCCCTCCCTTCCCCTCCTCCTTCCCAGATCTCCCTCTATCTTCCTGTCTCCACCTATATCCTTCCTTTGTCCCGCCCCCCTGACATCAGCCTGAAGAAGGGTCTCGACCCGAAACGTCACCCATTCCTTCTCTCCCGAGATGCTGCCTGACCTGCTGAGTTACTCCAGCATTTTGTGAATAAATACCTTCGATTTGTACCAGCATCTGCAGTTATTTTCATATACAAAAGATTCTGGATTCCAGACACAATAGTGAATGAGTTGAACAGCCCATGTTTTTTCTCTGTCCACCTTGTGTAAAGAATCCCAATTGGACATTGTATCCAAGGTCATGTGGGGGTAAACTAACCAGCATGGTATCTTCAGCATATCATGCATTGAATTGATTAGTTGCAACCCCTTTGAAAATAATCTAATTAATGATATTGTTTAAATTTGACACTCTCATTGATCCGTTTTTCATCATCCGACTAATCATATGTTTTTGTTAAAGATGCAAAAGGAACTCATAGTGTGCAATTTCCAGCCTCCTCCAGGCAGTACACCAGTCTTGCGGTGGATTTTATTATTCAGCTGATAATTGGACAACCAGCCACTTTAGCCATGCAGTTCCTAATATTTTTAACTGCTGTCTGAAGTACTTAAGTATTTCAAAATTAATAAAATGTGCTTGGATATAATTGCTGTTCGCATGAAATCCAGGCTGGTGGCTTGACATGCCTCCATCCTCACATGTCATATTTTTATAAAGCTGCTGTAATGATTACTTATCCTGTCTGTGCCTGATGGTAATACCACAGTGGTTACACATGTCAGGAAACCTTCCCTCCCCAACCTCCATCAGCCGCCACTGTTCCAGATGATCTTCCAGTGTCAGTGGAGCTTCATTCAATGATATGCCCTCCTTATTTTGTCTTCGTCCTCAGATAATCTTAGTCCCCTATCATGGTGATTGAATGTTGAAGCCATGGCAGCCCAAAGGTATTCTCTGTCCTTTCCCCCAGGAACAGCCAATGTGTCGGCTGAGACTGGTCGTATTTTACCAAAATCCCTACCTGGGGCCACAGGGAGATGCGGACATTGGTATATTGGGACCCGCATTGCTATGAGGCTGGTTTGAGAAAGCCAAGAATTTATATCAGTGATTCTTTATATTTTATTTATAGATCATGAATATATATTTATCACAGCTTCTTTGTAGCTTCAGACAAACCGGCAATATTGATCAGCCAAAGGTTCACAGGCGTTTGTAGGCCGCGTTAGATTCACTGACCTTGTGCAGACTGATGTTGCTCATTTTGGCATCCGGCATGGAAGTCAACCAGTGTTCTGCTGCAGATTAATTAGCGGGGACCCAGTCTAAAAGCAATGTGATGGCAAGCTAGGATCACCTCTATTCCTATCCTATTACAATTAAGCAGCTTGTCACTGTTCAAACACATGAGTGAGTGCTATCTACAAAGCTGAATGACATAAAATGACCTTTGTGGCAAGAATTAGGACGATTTCATCCCATTGTAAGAGTATTTAAAATTGTACCTTCTTAGTTTTCTGCAACAACAAAAAAAAAAAATCTTTGCCTATGTTGCACAGTATGCTGTAGTTATCTTTAAATGACAGTTGGATTCAGCAACTGGAGCAAGCCGCAACATTGCAAGCTATCACCCTGGTCTCCGGCTTCCCTCCAGTAGAAACAGAGTGTCTGTGAGATTGCTGATGAGATATGGAGCCCAGCAAGATTTAGCAAAACAGAAAATGTTAGAGTAACTCGACAAGTCAGGCAGTATCTGTGGAGGGAGTGAATAGTGATGTTTCAGATCGGGACATTGATTATAGTAAGGGGGAGAGAAAGCTGGAAGAGAGAGGTGGAGAGGGGGGGGGGCAAGATAAGTTATTGGTGGATACAGGTGAGGGGGTGTTATTTAATATTTAAATGACTTTCCTTTTACTGCTTTAGCTGTAGGTTCAGTGATGATCTTGATCTATGGGACTGCCTGCCTTTCTGCCAGATTTGACATACTGTGCAAGATGGCTGGCCAGAACCCTGTGTAGAGCTTGATTTCTGATCTAGCGTCATGTGACTATCTTGGAATAGTGGCTGCAACCTGTGGAGTCGCTGCTGATCCCTGTCCAGTGCATGTCTAACTGTTGATTAAAAAATGATTAGTTCAATAGGAGGGTTGAACACTTGCCCACGTGCTCTGGAAGCCAAATCCTATCAAGTGATGAATACTCTGTGTAGGACCCTTTAGGATCAGGCAGTGCTGTGAAATCAAAAATACTGTGTCTGTTTCTAATCTCTCGCCAAAAGGATCCAAAATACTGTCTAGAACATTGCTATCATGTTTCATATTTTCAGCTATACAAGCCTGTATAATTGGAGCACATCTTATCGCCAAGCAATGTATTGCTGCAGGAACTCCTCCAGAGATCTGTTTAATAGCTTCACTACTAATGCTGCCTTGCTCTATTTGTTAGCAGTCTGTGCATCATTTTGTTGGTCCATCTGAGATTCTCGGATCTTCGGCTAGTGCAGATCCAGAATGTGATCTCACCATAGAAATCATACCAACTTCCCCCTCCTCTGTCTCAATTGGTGAATGTGCCACTAGCTTTAGAAATAACCCAACGGCGGGGCTTATTGATGTCATTGGTGGGATATCTGCTCTGAATCTCCATCCATTGATCAATATGCTGGTGTCAGTACGGTTGGGGTTTGGTAAGGAGTGAGCATAGCTTTTATGGGCTACTCATTCACAAACTGGAAAAGAAAGTAATATTCTTTCCCTGTCCACCTGCTCTGAACTGAGTCTTTTGACGAGGCAGTTTTGGATTGAGCTTGGTTCTAAACTCAGACGAGAATTAATTGAGGGTTACTGGACTGCCCTAGCTATATTTTCTCCCTTGTGTCATAACTGAACCTGTTCCTAGCCCTCTAATTAAACCAGTGGTGAATTAAGCAGAGGGTGCAGTGAACTTTAACTACGGAAAGCATCTTCTGCCATTGTTTAATGAGAACTGCAGCTCCCAATCTGAGATTAGCCACCTTGCAAGTCAAGTGTAGATCCTGGGATCTTGCTCAGGCTTTGGAATACTTCCAGACAAAGCTAGGTTGGAAAAGGGAGAATCCCAAAGCAAGAATGAAACTCCAATAAGGAGAGCAGGTAGGAGGAGGAAGCAAGAAAGACTGCGGGGTTAGAGAGCACAGGGTGAGGGTGTATTTCGGGCAGTGTTTGGCAACTGTCAGTGATGGAACTGCCATAGGTTGACGGAGGCGTGATGGTTCAGAGATTCGTGATCCACATCACTGCCCCTGGAATTCCCGATCACTGCCCTGGAAGTTCAGTTCATGATCACTGCCTGGGGATACCTAACTAATCCTGTTCACTGCCCAGGGTTACCAGCTCCTGATTACAGTACCCAGTCACTCTGGCACGGATTCCTGATTAAAAATAATTAGTGTTCAGTGTTTTAAATTCAAAACAGTAACATTTGCTGAGATGAACATCTGTATTTAAAAGGGACGGAGGGTACTGTCTCCCCGGGGAGTCAACACCTCATGAAATTGTACTTCACGGAGGCTCTGCACCTTTAGGAACTGTACCACAGAGAGTTGGCACCTCCAAAAACTGTACCCCCAGGAGAGACAAAAACTCCCCCCAGAGTCAACATCATTGGGACTGTACCGCAGAGAGAGTCAGGAACTGCACCCCAAAGAGGAATGTCCACCTATTGGGGTGGGGGGGGGGGGGGGAAATACAAGTATTTGGCTGAACAAATTTGTTAATCGAGAGATGAAAAATTCACTTGTGGAGACTGTGACAGGGAATTAGTTTATAGAAGCATTGGCTTTTGAAGCAGTTATAGAGCGTGTGTGTGTGTGTGCGTGTGTGTGTTGATGATTTAAGTGCCTCAGTGCAAGGAATCCACTTGTGACAGCATGTGTGTAATATTGTGGAACAAATGATTTTTTAGAGAACATTTTTTTCATAGGGTTGGATGTTTATAACTCGCAAAAAGGATTTAAAAATATTTAATGACGTGATAATTTTTCTTTCTCGGAGTAATACGCAGCTGACTCAGTGTCATTTGCTTCTGCCTACGGACTATATGTAGTAATGGGTGTGTGTGTGGATTTTTTAATGTGCAATAGCTTGTGGGGTGAAGCTGCCCATATTTGGAATGGTCTTCAGTGCCTCTGGCTGGCTGGCCAGACTACTATTTTGTCAGTAAATTGCAACAGTTGCTGGTGGTGTCAGTCTGCCAGTGGTGTATTGATCATGATGCCCATTCCCTACTAGATAGGTGTGGAATAGGAGCTTGAGGTTACATTTTGCTTTGCTGCTGCTGAACATCGTCAAACAGCCCCAAGCCCTGGGAAGACCATCACATCAAGCACTGAAGGAAGTGGGGAAATTAAAGTTTGACTGCGAAATACAACCGTATAAAATCTGACACATCTCATGGGAGTTGTTGGAGAGCCTACGTGAATCTGACTGTCTGTGCAAGATGAGGAATGTGGTGATCCTGATTCCCGGATTGTTTATCTTTTTACACGGAATGCAAGAGCTAGAATTTGAATGGAGTTATTGTACATGCAAACATATTCTGCAATGTTGTGTGCACAAAGTTTCCATTCCACAAATGACCTGAACCTATGCAGTGCAAGGTACATGAATGGAATGTTCTCCTGGTCAAGTGCACAACCTTTAAATCATTCTTAAGAAAATATTTAAAGATAGATGTTTGTTCCTGTCCATGATTTCCAACGTGGTAGGATGTGATGTTTTAACACCAGGTTTATTTTGTGTATCCATACACATTGGTTTGGTTTATATCATTGTCACGTACCGAGATACAGTGAAAAACATTGTTTTGTGTGCTAGCCAAGTAAAACATCTATACATGAATACAAATAACCATGAGAAATTTAGTGCTACAGCTACAAAGTGCAACAAAAGATGGGATATAAGGGCTGTAAAAAGATAGATCGGGGGATTGGGAACACATCTTAGTTTATGAGAGGTGCTTTCAAGACTGATAATAGCAGGGAAGAAGCTGTTCTTGAATCTGGTGGTACTTGCTTTCAAGCTTTTGTATCTTCTGCTCAAAGGGAGAAGAGGGAATGATTGGAGAGTAAGCAGAATGTGATTGTGTTGGCTGCTTTCCCGAGACATTGTGAAGTATTCATAGAGTCATTGGGGTGAGGCTGGTTTGCGTGAGTTTGAGTTTGTTCACAACTCTCTGCAATTTCTTGTCTTGGGCAGTCCTGTTGTCAAACCAAGCTGTGATGCATCCCGATAGGATGCTTTCTATGTTTCATTTACAGAGTATTGATGTGTCAATTGAGAAATGCTGAATTTCCTTAGTTAACCGAGCAAACTTTTCTTAATCTTCAGAGACTCTCTGATCAATGCCCTCGTTTGAATCTTACAGGTATAACAGGATTCTTTCCACAGTTCAACTGTTTGCTTCAATTTGGCCAGAGTCCACGTGTTGCATACTTCATCCTTTCTTCTTTATTGAAATAACTGAACACTGATGTAACTGAAAACACCACCAAGTCTTTTAACTATTTGCTCCACTGCTGAACTTAAATTAACCAGTAATATCAATGTCACTTTAACAGAAAGTCAAGGCGCTCTTGACATGAGCATTTTTATGTATGTGTAGCTGTTTTCTTAAACAAAATAAAGCAAAGAATAAAATGTGCAGTTAAAATGTTGTAAATGCAGACATGTTGAATGGATTTGCAATGTGTGATATTACAAAGGACCTGAACTTATTCAGGAAGATATGATTGTGAGAGCTGAATTTTAATGTTTACAGTAGCTTTGTATTTGATCTTGCACTAAAGCCCGACTCAAAATCCAAGTTTTTTTGTCTGTATTATGTTTAAAAGTCACAAGTTACCTGAGAGCTCATTCTTTGGAACCCGATATTTAGTAGCATTGTTGAGCCCCAGGGCAATCTGACCACATTCATCAAACCCATTTATCGTGGGAGATTGAGACTACATATACGCACACAAGGTGTCTGGAGGTTTTTCCATAACTAGTTCCAAGTGGTCACGATGCTGACACTGCTCATGGTCATTATGTGGCACCAAAGGTTGAATAAGTGATTCCCCCTGCCATTTTTGTGCACTACCTACCCTTTTTACCGTGGGAGTGTTTGAAGGGACGTTGCAGAGAAAGTTTTGCTCTGTAACCGACTCATCCTGTAACTCCCGTGGGAGTGGTAGATTAGGCAGTGCAGCAGAAGCTATACTCTGCACCCTATCCCATGTTGTACCCCACTGTGAGAAAAAATAATAAGGGCAATTAAGTGAAATCACTTTATTGCTGATATAAAAACAGAAAATGCTCCAAATACTCAGCAGGCCAGGTAACATTTGTCAAAAGAGATTTAGTTAAAATTTCACTTCAACAATTTTTCATCAGTAAATCCATCATTAATATTTCCAGCATTTTCTGTAATTGCATCGGCAGTTTTTGCCTTTCAACCACATGTTATTGAGTTATCCCTTTATTGTTCCCGTGTGATATGGTCTCTTTGTTGCAGGAGTCCCATCAACACCTGAGATGATGCTGCCTGTCCCGCTGAGTTCCTCCAGCATTTTGTGTCTATCTTCGATGTACAGTAAACCAGCATCTGCAGTTCCTCACTACACACTCCATCCCGAGACGTGTCTGCATCCTTCAGCTTCCTCAAACCCCACTAATCAGCAATGGAAATAATGCTACAGGGCTATCTTTTTCTGGAGATTCTTCATGGGTTCTTGGTCCTCCAAAATATTCCAAATGGAATTTAAACTGGAAGTGGCGCAGTGTGGACCTAAGCAAGAAGGGCTTCTTGGAGAAGAAGAGCTACATTAAAATTTAGTTGCATTTGATTGAGTAACTATAGTAGAGTCAAGTCAAGTCTACTTTATTTGTCACATACACATACAAGATGTGCAGTGAAATGAAAGTGGCAACGCCTGCGGATTGTGCTCAAACTACAAACAGAATAGAATTATTTTTTTAAAGACACAACACAAAAAATAAATTAATACAGTAAATTAATCCCTGGTGATATAAGAGTTAACAGTCCTGATGGCCTGTGAGAAGAAACTTCGTCTCATCCTCTCTGTTTTCACAGCGTGACAGCAGAGGCGTTTGCCTGACCGTAGCAGCTGGAACGTTCCTTTGCTGGGGTGGTAGGGATCCCCCATAATGTTGCTGGCTCTGGATCTGCACCTCCTGATGTATAGGTCCTGCAGGGGGGCGAGTGTAGTTCCCATTGTGCGTTCAGCCGAACGCACCACTCACCGCAGAGCCTTCCTGTCCTGGGCAGAGCTGTTCCCAAACCAGATTGAGATGTTGCCGGACAAGATGCTTTCTACAGCCCCAGAATAGAAGCACTGAAGGATCCTCAGAGAAACTCTGAATTTCCTCAGCTGTCTGAGGTGGTAAAGGCGCTGCCTTGCCTTACCCACCAGTGCGGCAATGTGTGTTGCCCATGTCAGATCCTCTGTGATGTGGACTCCCAGGTATTTAAAGCTGCTCACCCTATCCACAGTAATCCCATTTATCTCCAGTGGCGTGTATGTCCTCGGATGTTGAGCCCTTCTAAAGTTCACAAACAGCTCCTTAGTTTTTGTGACATTCAAGAGGAGGCTGCTGTCCTGACACCAGAGTGCCAGATCAGCCACCTCTTCCCGATAGGCCTTCTCATCGTTATTGGAGATCAGGCCCACCACCAGTGTCATCAGCAAACTTGATGATGGAGTTGGAGCTGAACCTGGCCACACAGTCATGTGTGTATAGGGGGTACAGTAGGGGGCTAAGGACGCAACCCTGGGGGGATCCTGTGTTCAGGGTGAGGGGGTTAGATGTATGTCTCCCCATCTTGACCACTTGGGGCCTGGCGGTGAGAAAGTCCAGGACCCAGGCACACAGGGGAGTGTTCAGCCCCAGTTTCAGCAGCTTCTCAGCAGGTCTGGTGGGGACTATTGTATTGAAAGCTGAACTAAAATCAATGAACAGCGTCCTATTCCATGCTTTAATTGAAGACTATTCCATGCTTTAATTGTGCGAGGGAAGAATGAATTGCTATACATATTTGTCTTGGTAGCTGGTAAATCGAATTGAATGGAATGCCCTCGATGATGATAATTGGGAGGTCTTCTGCATGGCGCAGGGTCTACTTGACTCGTGTGCCACACAGCGGGGCAGACAACATGGCGGCGCCCAATCTGCCTCAACTCCAACAGATCAATAAGGACTTCCGCCCACACTTGACGTCATTTCCTTCCGTGCAGCGGCGCTTAAGCGACCCCGTGGCCAGCCTGCCCTCTCTTTCGTCAACGCGCGGCGGCCGAGATGGCGGACAACCAGGTACTGGGGACCTGCCTGGGCCTGGGGATGGAGGGGCTGGGAGGGGCTGGGAGGGAAGGTGTGCGGGACCGGAGCTGTGTGTGGGGCCGGGGCGGTGTATGGGGCTGGAGCTGAGCCTGTGGCCAAGGCCGGGGGGGACGGGACGGTATCTTGGGTCGGACCCCGGGCCTGAGACTGTGGATGGTGATCCAGCCAAGGCTGCGGGTGGCGCCTGGGCTGGGCTGTACCCGAGGCCGGGGCAGTGACATGGGGGGCCTGGGCTGTACCCGAGGCCGGGGGTGCAGTGCGGGGGCTGGGCTGTACCCGAGGCCGGGGCAGTGTATGGGGGGCAAGGCTGTAGCCGAGGTCGGGGCGGAGTGTAGGGCCTGGGATGTCGCGGACTGTGGGGCCTGGGCTGTAGCCGAGGCCGGGGCGCTGTGTATGGGGCCGGGGGCCGGGCCTGGGACAGTCAGTGTGGTGATGGGGGCCAGGTGGGTGTATGGGATCGGGGCGGAGTGCAGAGCCAAGGGGGCCGGGTGGGTGTATGGGGTCGGAGCGGAGTGCAGGGCCAAGGGGGCCGGGCCGGGTGGGTGTATGGGGTCGGGGCGGAGTGCAGGGCCAAGGGGGCCGGGTGGGTGTATGGGGTCGGAGCGGAGTGCAGGGCCAAGGGGGCCGGGCCGGGTGGGTGTATGGGGTCGGAGCGGAGTGCAGAGCCAAGGGGGCCGGGCCGGGTGGGTGTATGGGGTCGGAGCGGAGTGCAGGGCCAAGGGGGCCGGGCCGGGTGGGTGTATGGGGTCGGGGCGGAGTGCAGGGCCAAGGGGGCCGGGCCGGGTGGGTGTATGGGGTCGGGGCGGAGTGCAGGGCCAAGGGGGCCGGGTGGGTGTATGGGGTCGGAGCGGAGTGCAGGGCCAAGGGGGCCGGGCCGGGTGGGTGTATGGGGTCGGGGCGGAGTGCAGGGCCAAGGGCTGTTGCCGAGCTTCTCAGGCCGCTGACTTTCTCCTGCTTCCCCTCCACACACAGACCGAGCGCGCCTACCAGAAGCAACCGACCGTCTTCCAGAACAAGAAGCGTGTGTTGGCGGCCGAGGGCGCCAAGGAGAAGCTGCCGCGCTACCACCGCAATGTGGGCCTGGGTTTCAAGACTCCCCGGGAGGTGAGGCCGGGGACTTGGTCGGTGGGGTGGGTCGGTCTGTGGCGGTGCTGATGCCGGTCTCCGATCGGGGAGTGAGTCGCGGTCTCCCCGAGGGGGATCAATGAGAGGTGCCGGGCTGCAGATGATGGTATTTCTCACGATGGTCTTCCGAGTCTCACCGAGATGATGAAGACTCCGCCTAATGGCTTCACTGATGCGGCCCGTGCTGTGCACACTCTTGCGCTAGAAGTAGCACTAGGATCAATACTCTGGGCGTAAACGCTCGTTCTAAATTCTCGCACCTGGTCTGGTCTCAATTACTTCTTTGAAGTCAGACACAGAGTGCTGGAGTAACTCAGCGGGTCAGGCAGCATCTGTGGAGAACATGGATAAGTTATGTGTATTGCATGTTCCTTTGTCTCCTAGGCCATTGATGGAACTTACATTGACAAGAAGTGTCCATTTACTGGGAATGTGTCTATTCGAGGTCGCATCCTGACAGGTAGGGTGAAAATTTGGTTAAAGCTATTTTGTAATATGTGTATGTGGGTGTATGAAATGGCACTGTACCGGATCTGAAATGGAACAGTTGATATGTAAGATGTGTGTGAGAATTAATTTGACCCTGGCTGTGGATTGGTTTAATTCTCGATCCTTCACTGCAGGATCTCAACCATTGAGGACATCCGGTGAGGACCATACTGCACTTTGGGTGGGGTTAGAAAACTGCTTGCAATGATGGTCATTTGGATTGGTTGGAGGGTACCTTAGTGCTTTCCAGCAGACTCTGGTATGGTGATACCACGTTGTGTCACCCAGATATCTGTTTTGGTGCTGAGTGTCTGAAGAAGGGTTCCAAACTGAAATGTCACCTATCCTTGTTCTCCAGAGATACTGCCTGATCTGCTGAGTTATTCCAGTACAGGGAAATCAGCATCTGTCGTTCCTTGCATCCACATCTTGTGCTGAGGGGTTGCTTTTGCTCATTAACTATGGGGGATGGAAATAAGCAAGTGGAAAGACTAGCCCTGTCCAAGAGAGCAAATACCAAACTCGATGCTGTATATTGGCTTTTAATTCCTTTTGTGGGAATGTTATGTTGTCAGGGTTATTTGGGTTTTTAAGTTCCTCTTGTTGGAAACCAGTCTGGAGCTTTAACTGTTGCATCATCACAAATAACGGTTGGTGTAGTTGGAGAAGAGGGTTGTGTTTAGTGATTGCACTCCAGCTTGGGGGTTGGTGAAGGAGAAAAGTCTGAGGCTGCGACCTGTTGTAGTTCTAGTTGTGATTCTAGACTGTATCCCACGTTTCAGTCACTAAATACTCTTGGTCTCTGTAATACATGGTGTGACTCTAAGGATGTTTTACCCATTATCTCCTACTTTGCCAGGTGTTGTCACTAAGATGAAGATGCAACGGACCATTGTTATTCGCAGAGACTACCTGCACTACATCAGGAAATACAACCGCTTTGAGAAGCGACACAAGAACATGTCTGTGCACCTGTCCCCTTGCTTCAGGTAATCTCATATTTGTCTGGTTGTACTGTGCACAATTACTGCTTCTGTTTTATGGTCATACTTTTGTTTAGAGGAGAGAGAACTAGTCGGCAGACATTTAGGGGGGGGGGGGATGCTGGTGTTAACCCAAGCACTGTGCATTCCACCCCTGTTGCTTCCCAGATCTGCATTTCTTTTACAGTGCTGTTGACGGAAGCAGGGAAAACCAAGTCTGAATGGAATCTGCTCATTCCACAAACTGGCTTAATGTTGGGATCAGCCTTTTTGATTCTGGTTGCATCCTGCAGTGCAATTAACCAAAAGGTCTGTCAGCTGAAACTTAAAGGCTTCTTTTTAATTTTTCTCTCCTCGCCCCTACACTTAATTTTGCACCAAAGGTTTGTAGACTTGTAATGTGGGAACTGGAGTAACCTAATCATCAAAAGGGTGATGATAGGAATAGAAACACAAAAGACTGCAAATGCTGGAGTCTTGAGCAAAGAAACTCGGTATGAGTTGTCTGAGCTTAATGTTTCTCTGCAGATAGACACAAAATGCTGGAGTAACAAATTGCTGAGTAAACTGAGTGGGTCAGGCGGCATCTCTGGAGAAAAGGAATAGGTGACATTTTGGGTTGAGGCTCTTCATCAGAATCCTTTCCATGGATGGTCTGGCCCACTAAGTTTACTCAGCAATTTATTTTTTTAACCTTAGTAATGTGAATGTTGAGTTTGAAGGCTTTTGGGGAGATTAGCATCTGAAGAGTCTATGGATTGGGGAAGAAATGCAATGGATGTAATTCCTGATTCCTGTCTGGTGATCCTGCTGGTATGAGCTTATGATTTATCCAGTGAGCCAGTTTACAGTTTGCTTTGTCCTGATATTGAGCTTTCGTGTAATTGAACAGGGCTAGGTGTGTTCATTGGCAGAATGCTCTGGTCTGACTGCTTTGTCGCTTGTTCCAGGGATGTGCAGAATGGAGACAGTGTGACTGTTGGGGAGTGCCGACCCCTCAGTAAGACAGTGCGTTTCAACGTCCTCAAAGTCACCAAGGCTGCGGGAGCCAAGAAACAGTTCCAGAAATTTTAAGGGCGTCTGTAAAAATGTGAATCATCTACAATAAAGCCTTTATGAGAAAATGCCACATGTTGCCAGTATTTCATTGAAGCACCAGACGCTGGTAGTGATGGGGGAAAAGATTGGGATCCATCTCTCGATTTCCTGAGCTGTTTGTGAGATGCGGTGATTGGTGATCAAATCAGCACAGTGCTCGCATGTTTGCTGCAGTTTATTGTGGTGAATTCAATCTTCAGGTCATACTTGATATCTCTCTATACAACTTTACATCTTTGAAGCAATGCTGCTACCAGGGGATTTGCCGTCTTCAGAGTAGCGTTGCAACAAAATTCTGCATGAAGGACGTGTGACTGTTTATAGTGGTGTCTGTGTGTGCACCGGTCCCAATACAGTTGGTGACTCAAAACGCGCTTTTTACTCTGCTGAGTTCTTGCCCTCAAGCTGTATCCTGACAGTAGACAACCCCAATCTGCTGCCGAGCCTCGTCTAGAATGCTCATGATCAGCTCGCTGTCAGCCAGTGTCAGCTGGGGGCATTCCTTCAGTCCTGCAAGTAATGCAACAGAAACACAGTTACTCTCAAAATATCTTGTACACGTGGTTCGTTTTACAAACTCGCACCGAAACCAGGAACGCAATATGAATCTGGTAGTTCAGTAAAAATGGGCAAGGTTCTCTCTATAATGTGGTGGGTCAGTAATATTGAAGCTTTGATTCATATTATCCCTTTTTTTTTATCCCTCCTCTCTTCTCCACCCCCCCCCCCCCAATTATTTCAACCCACTGGAGAAGTGTCCTGTTAAATCAATGAATGCCTCCCTATGGTTGACAGGGCAGTGTTTGTGTGCTGGGCATCCAACAGGATGTGCGGCGTGTTTAGTGGCATTGGCAAGCGGTATTTGGCAAATGCTCCGTTACCTTTCTTAAGACACTGCCGTACTTCCTCGGCCTCGTACCGTAGGCCAGTACTGTTGGTGAAGTTGAGGGGCTGAGATGGAGTTGGCAGTGGGAACTCCTCTCTGTCTCCATTGACCATAAGGCTTGTGGGACACCACATGTGCCCTGGTACCTTGGAACAACACATAAATGTCAGAGCACAAGATGTACCATTCCCAACATTGTATAAAACATTGCTTAGACCAAACTGAAGTCATGGTCATACAGAGCAGAAATGAATCCTTTGACCCAATCCATCCATGCCTACCAAGATGCCCATGTAAGCTAGCCATTTGGCCATGTCCAGTTGTGGCACAGACCTGGCTGCTGGTACTCTTTCAGCATCACAGATGTTCCTGAGCGAATTCAACTGCAACACCAGCCACTCAATGTGTCAGCAATCACTGAACACCCTTTTCGTGGCTGTGTACAGGAAGGAACTGTAGATGCTGGTTTAAACCGAAGATAGACACAAAAAGCTGGAGTCACTCAGCGGGGCAGGCAGCATCTCTGGAGAGAAGGAATGGGTGACGTTTCAGGTTGAGAAGAAGGGTCTCGACCCGAAACTCCACCCATTCCTTCTCTCCAAAGTTGCTGCATGTCTCGCTGAGTTACTCCAGCTTTTTGTGTCTATCTTTCCATGCGTACAGTCAGAGTCATTGGATGTCTCCCTGTTCTCCCACATCCTGCAGGAGAATATGGTGAGAATACCTGCCTCCTCTACCTTCAACATCCTGGTGAATCTCCTCTGCACCTTCTTCAGTGCAATCACCTCGTTCATATTGTGTGGATTACAGAATTTCATTTGGAGTTACATTTTGGAATGTTAAATAAGGATAGGGCATATACCATGAATGGTAGGACCTTGGGGAACATTGGGTGTACCACAGAGATGTCCAAAGATGCCTCAAGGTGGCAGTACAGGTAGAGAAGTTGGTGAAGAAGGTATCATTTCTGTTCTGTATGACCATGACTTCATTAGCTAGGACATCGCATAAAATTATGGAGGCCTTGAGACAACTCTGAAACACTGCTAACGCCACAGCTGGGGTATTTTGTGAAGTTCTGTTCACACAATATAAATGAGGTGATTGCACTGAAAGATCAATGAGTCCATTTGGATGAGATGTTAAATTAATATTTCTTGTCTGTGTTTACGGTGTACCACAGAGATTGGAGCTGGGTCCACTATTGTTTGGTATTTATATTGATAATTAGATTGTGAACATTGATGGTATGGTTGGAAAATTTGTGGATGACACTAAAATTGGTGGTATTGTGAACAGCAAAGAGGGTGATTTACAGTTACAATGGGATCATGATGAACTTGGGCAAGAAGTGGCAGATTCGGGTAAATGCGAGCTGTTGTACTTGGGTAGGATAAACCTGGACAGGGCTTGCATGGTAAACTATAGAGCCCTGGGGACTGTTGTAGAACAGGACACGAGGGGTGCAGGTCCATAGTTTCATAAATGTGGCAACAGACCGATAGGGTGTTGAAGACGACAATTGGTCAGGGTACTGAGTAAAGGTGTTGGGACATCTTGTTACATGCAGAGTTTGCATTGAAAGGAGAAGCTTGATCTTTTTCTCCTGTGGTAGAGGAGGCCGAGGGTTGACCGTTTATAAATTAGTTTTGTATGGATAGGTGTTTGATGGTTAGCCTGTTTCTGCGCTATCTGATTGTTAGCACTGGCCCATTTCTCTAGATAGGAGTCACAAAGTGTTCTGGCGGCCCAATGGCACAGCGGTAGAGTTGTTGCCTTACAGCGGCAGAGACCCGGGTTCGATCCTGACTACGGGTGCTGCCTGTATGGAGTTTGTACATCCTCCCTGTGACTGCGTGGATTTTCTCCATGTGATCCCACATTCCAAGGTTGTTTAATTGGCTTCTGTTAATTGTTAAATGTCCTTAGTGTGTAGGATAGCGCTAGTGTATAGGGTGATCGCTAGTCAGTGAAAACCCTATGGGCTGAATGGCCAGTTTCCGCACTGTATCCCTGAAGTAAAAGTGTTAACGAGAATGTTAACATGGGTACGGTGGCACAGCGGTAGCGTTGCTGCCTTACAGCGAATGCACCGCTGGAGACTCCGTTTCGATCCTGACTACGGGCGCCGTCTGTACGGAGTTTGTACGTTCTCCCGGTGACCTGCGTGGGTTTTCTCCGAGATCTTCGGTTTCCTCCCACACTCCAAAGACGTACAGGTTTGTAGGTTAATTGACTGGGTAAATGTAAAAAATTGTGCCTAGTGTGTGTAGGATAGTGTTAATGTGCGGGGATTGCTGGGCGGCGCGAACTCGGTGGGCCGAAGGGCCTGTTTCCGCGCTGTATATCTAAATCTAAAAAATCTAAATCTAAAAAAAATATTGTTCCTGGGTTCAAGGTGGCAAAATTCAGTTGGTGTCAGGAACAGTCACTTGCAGCCCCACAGCAGTTGGCAAATTCATCCCGCAGGTCTCCCAAACGTTTGGTTGTATCAACAGGCTGTACATAAGTCATTCGTTCGTAAACTGGGGACTACATGCAAGTTGGTAATTACTAATTAGGTTGTGTGGGCTGGAACTCTATTCCTTGGAGTGCAGAAGGTTGAGGGGTGGTCTTACAGAGATGCATAAGATCATGAGAGGAATAGATCACAAAATGCTGGAGTAATTCAGCGGGATCAGGCAGCATCTCTGGAGCGAAGGAATAGGTTTCGGGTTGAGACCCTTCTTCAGACTGAAGAAGGGTCTCGACCCGAAACGTCACCCATTCCTTCTCTCCAGAGATGCTGCCTGACCCGCTGAGTTACTCCAGCATTTTGTCTACCTTCGATTTAAACCAGCATCTGCAGTTTTTTTTCTTACAGAGGAATAGATCAGGTAGATGCACAGTCTCTTGCCCAGAGTAGGTGAATCAAGGACCAGCGGACATAGGTTTAAGGTGAAGGGGAAAAGATTTAATGGAATCTGAGGGGTAACATTTTTCATACAAAGGGTGGTGGATGTACGCAACAAGCTGCCAGAGGAGGTAGTTGAGGCAGGGATTATCCCAACATTTAAGAAACAGACAGGTACGTGGATAGGACAGGTTTGGAGGGATGTGGACCAAATGCTGGCAGGTGTAGTTGGGAAATGCTGGCCGAAGGGCCTACCAGTGTAGCTGGGACATGTTGGCCGAAGGGCCTGTTTCCACACTGTAGCACTCTATTGCATTCATCTGTCCGGCTGCTGACTAAAACTGTCCGACAGAGTGAACTTTGAGCCTAATGATCTCAGGGGAAAAGAACATCAAATCTCAACAGTCAGTTTTGGGTAGGAGCAACACGGATCCATTATCAAAAGCAAGGAATGGTGTTGTACACCGTATAAGGGTATAGTGAGTTACCGTGATTGTGCCGTTTGTACCAATGATGATTGCCTGGTTGGGAAGCTGTGATGCCATAGTTACAGTTACTATGGCCATGCGATTTCTGGAGTACTTTATTATGACGGTCACTGTTTCGTCAACACCTGCAGCGATACAAGAGGAAAGATGGCATCAGGAAGCTTGCTCCCAGTGAACAGATAAACTCTATAGTTTCACTACGGAGAGCAAGGAATGAGAGATTCGGAGCGATATGAATAGAGGAAGGGAGAGTATTTTTGCTTTTGGAAGAGCTTGCTTTGAACTACTCTTTGTAGAGTGGCCCATTGCACACTTGCCTTTTTCCGTGAGGAATCCTGTAGCGTGAACAGAGTCTGGCTTCTCTCCATTGAACACCATGCAGACAAACTGTAGACAGTAGCAGCCGATGTCCAAGAGAACTCCTCCACCCAACTCCTTCTCCACCAGTCGTGGTGTTCCCAGCATCCACGTGCCAAACTCTGCTCTCACCATTTTAATCTCCCCAACATTATTGATAGACAGTAGATGCCGAATCTTGCCCGAGACCGGGAAGAACCGTGTCCAAAGACCCTGTGAACATGACGGACAAAACTCAAATGACCCGTGTCAGGAAGGTGTAATGCATTTCTCAAAATTTAAGCCTGTGACCTTGTTTTAATGAGTCAAATTTACTTTAGCATTTGAATCGCAACCTGCAGCCATGCATGGCTCCAGATCCCAATGCCATAGTCTTGAGTGTCTTGAGAAGTCCAGTTTATTGTCATATGCAAATTGATGTTGTCAGAGGTACAGAGTCAATAAAAATCTTGCTTGTAGCAGATTCGCAAGCATATAGATTCGGACACCACACAAAAACATAAATTACTCATAAATTGTATGTAAATTCAAAAGAAAAGACTAAAAAACAAAATCATTACTGTGAAATACAATTAGAAAACTAGTCCACGGTAGTTCAAGAGATGGTCTATTGTTCCATTGCTGAGGTAGGATTAAGGTTATGAAGGTTGGTTCAAGAACCTGATTGCTTAGGGAAACTGGTGTCCTTGAACTTAAGTGTGTGGGATCTCAAGCCTCTGTACCTCCTGCTTGTCGGTAACAGCGAGAAGAGGGCATGGCCTGGATAGAAGGAATCCTTGATAATGGATATCGCCTTCTTGAGGCAGCGCCTCATGTAGATAACCACTCTGTTGTCTCTGGCGATCCTATGCATTGGAATTGCTGTACTAGGATAGGATGCATCCAGTCAGGATTCCTACAGTACATCTGAAGAAGTTTGGGTATTTGTTGACCTTCCTTTAAACTTCTAAGAAAGTAGAAGTGTCGGTGAACCTCCTTCAGGACTAGTTCTATGTGCTGAGCCCATCACAGGTCATTCGAGATGTTAATGCCCAGAAATTTGAATCTGCTGACACTCCCCACCCCCCCCTTAATTTCTGACATTCTGGAATCTAATCTACAAAGTAGTTTTGTATGATCATTTGTGTAGGAAGGAACTGCAGATGCTGGTTTACACCGAAGATTGACACAAAATGCTGGAGTAACTCTGCGGGACAGGCAGCATCTCTGCAAACGTAAATCGGCAGGGCAGGCATTTACAATATGTTTAGGATGTTGCCGACACAGAACTTAATTATTTTACTCGAGGGAGCAGTGGGCAGTTTAATCTAACCCATGTTGCATTTTTTGTTTTGGCAGGAAGCTATGTCATTTATCTACCCTTGGTATACCAACAATGGGAATGGATGATGGGATAATATAGAGATAGTTTTACTCTATTTCTAATTCCTGCTTTGTTAGTGAGTGCCAGACACAAGAAATGGGAAATTATTGAACTTCCAGTTACTCAAATGACCTGTGTTGGTGCTCCAGTTTCCACCTGCACTTCAAGGTTTGCAGTTTAATTGGTTTTAGTACAATTGTAAATTGTTCCCAGTATGTAGAAGAGTTTTAGTGTCGGGGATCGTTGGTCAGTGAGGACTCGGAGGGTCGAGAGGCCGGTTTCCGCGCTAGATCTCTAAACTAAGCTCCCACCTCGTCTGTGGTGGTTTTTGAGGGGCTGTGGCTAGTGCACTCACCTCCATGAGGAAGAGATTGCATTTCCGGGCTGCACAGATGAGTTGTTGGACCTCCTTCAGATTCATGGCCATGGGCTTCTCACAGAGGACATTCTTGCCCGCCTGCAGCATAAGCAGGGCCACCTTCAGGTGCTGGGGGTTAATGGTCCCCACATAGACGATGTCTGCCAGAGAAGGAATTCACTGTGACCTTGTGGAATATTATGCCATGGAGTCAGACAGCACGGAAATTGGAGCTCTTCATCAAGGTAACTCTTCATCCATGTCTCTCAAGGAGCGCACAGTTATGGATATACAAGAAAACATAGAACAGCACTGGAACAGGCCCTTCAGCCCACATTGCCTGTACTGACTATGATACAGGCTTTTAACTAACCCCAAATATAGGCACAAAATGCTGGAGGGACTCAGCGGGTCAGACAGCATCTCTGGAGAAAAGGAATAGGTGACGTCTTGGGGCGAGACCCTGCTTCAGACTGAGGGTCAGGGGAGAGGAAGACAAAAGATATGAAAAGGTACACAGAGAAAATGAATGAAAAGTATGAAGAGAACAAATCAAAGCCAGCAATGGTGATCAAATAAAGGTGGAGCCCACAATGGTCCATTGTTGGCTGTGGAGAAGGTGATAATGAGTGGATACAAACGGTGAACTAAGGAGGACGACAATGAAACTAGCAGGACGACTAATAGGGTGGAGGAAGGATAGAGAGAATGCAAGGGTTACTTCTAGTGAACTCATTATTCATACCACTGGGTTGTAAGCTGCCCAAGCAAAATATGATGCGCTGTTCCTCCAATTTGTATTTGGCCTCACAGACAGTGGAGGAGGCCCAGGACAGAAAGGTTAGTGTGGGAATGGGAGGGGAAGTTAAAAGTGTTTGGCAACCCCTGTGGGTTTAACTCCCCTTCCCATTCCCACACGAACCTTTCTGTCCTGGGCCTCCTCCACTGTCTGTGAGGCCAAATGCAGATTGGAGGAACAGCGCCTCTACCTTCTAATCCCATCTATCTTCACGTGGTCTTGCATAGCCGTGTGCCTATCTGAAATCCTATTGCGTCTGTTTCTACCACCACCCCAGGCAGCGTGTTCCACCCACCCACAGTACAAATCTATACACTAAAACTCTTGTTTGTTTGTTTCTGAACTACAGCCAAAAAGGTACACGGTAGCGCGGCAATTTTAGGCCTACTTTACTCACCGTCATCCCTTTTGTGCTGGTGGAAGATGGTTCATTGAAATCGGTGTTATATTTTTTAAGTTATTCACATTTTAAAGTTTAAATCTATCTCCTAGGGAGGGGGGGTGGAAGGAAGGAGGATAAGGGGGGTTGAGGGGGATGGTGTGGGGAGGAGGATAAGGGGGGTTGAGGGGAATGGTGTGGGGAGGGGGGTTGAGGGGGATGGTGTGGGGAGGGGGGTTGAGGGGGATGGTGTGGGGAGGGGGGTTGAGGGGGATGGTGTGGGGAGGGGGGTTGAGGGGGATGGTGTGGGGAGGGGGATGGTGTGGGGAGGGGGGTTGAGGGGGATGGTGTGGGGAGGGGGGTTGAGGGGGATGGTGTGGGGAGGGGGGTTGAGGGGGATGGTGTGGGGAGGGGGGTTGAGGGGGATGGTTTGGGGAGGGGGGTTGAGGGGGATGGTGTGGGGAGGGGGGTTGAGGGGGATGGTGTGGGGAGGGGGGTTGAGGGGGATGGTGTGGGGAGGGGGGTTGAGGGGGATGGTGTGGGGAGGGGGGTTGAGGGGGATGGTGTGGGGAGGGGGGTTGAGGGGGATGGTGTGGGGAGGGGGGTTGAGGGGGATGGTGTGGGGAGGGGGGTTGAGGGGGATGGTGTGGGGAGGGGGGTTGAGGGGGATGGTGTGGGGAGAGAGGACAAGGGGGGTTGAGGGGGATGGTGTGGGGAGAGAGGACAAGGGGGCTTGAGGGGGGGGGGGGGAGGGGAGGAGAGGGTTGGGCCCAACGGGTCCACTTGGTCGAGTCTGTAAATAAATGCTGGCTTACCAAGCAATTCCCATATCTGCTGAATGAGAAAAACCCAAGATGCTCAACCTAACCCCTGGGGCCTGTGAGATCTGCTGGGATTGCTGAGGTCCCGGTCGTCCTTACCCACGTTGGGATCATTCGCCAGCTCCTGGTAGGAACCGTAGCACTTGGGGATTTGATGCTGCTTTGCAAAGTTGCGAGCTCGCGATGAGTCACGGGAGGCCACGGCCACAGCCTGGGGGAAGAGAAGAAGACCTTGCGGTAACTCAGTGGGACAGGCAGCATCTCTGGAGGGAACGAATGGGTGATGTTTTGGGTCGAGACCCTTCTTCAGACTGATGTCAGGGGAGAGGGAGATACATAGATAAGAATGTGTAGGAAGGAACTGCAGATGCTGGTTTAAACCGAAGATCGACACAAAAAGCTGGAGTAACTCAGCGGGTCAGGCAGCATCTCTGGAGAGGAGGAATGGGTGACGTTTTGGGTCGAGACCCTTCTTCTGACTGAGGATGTGGAAGGTGTGAAAATAGGACTCGGGGAATCCCAGCTAACCATGATCTATTCTACATTTTCCTTGAACTTCATTCCCTTTGTCCTATTTTCACACCTTACACTTCCTTATCTATGTCCCTCTCCCCTGACATCAGTCTGAAGAAGGGTCTCCACTTGAAACGTCACCCATTTCTTCTCTCCAGAGATGCTGCCTGTCCCGCTGAGTTACTCCAGCATTTTGTATCTATCTTCGGTGTAAACTAGCATCTGCAGTTCCTTCCAACACAAAACATTACAGCAACTGCTCAGTTACTGCCCTCCACGGTCACCGCCTTTAGCTGGCAGTGAGCCAAGAGTGTCTAATTGTTAGATGTCGTTTAGTTTACCTTAGGGATACAGCGCGGAAACAGGGCCTTCGGCCCACCGAGACTGCCCCAACCAGTGATCCCTGCACACCAGCACTATCCTACACACATTAGGGACAATTTACAATTTTTTTAGCAACAAGGAACTGCAGAATCTGTTTTACACAAAGTTGTGGAGCAACCACTCTGTGTCACAGCAGTAGAGTTACTGCCTTGCAGCACTGGAGACCCGGGTTGGATGCTGGCTACGGGTGCTGTACGGAGTTTGTACGTTCTCCACGTGACCTCGTGGGTTTTCTCCGGGTGCTCCGGTTTCCCACCACAATCCAAAGACACGCAGATTTCTAGATCAATTGTCCTTTATATGAAGCTACCAATTCACCGGATGAATTTAAAAGAGAGTTAGAGAGAGTTCTAGGGGCTAGTGGAATCAAGGGGTATGGGGAGAAGGCGGGCACGGGGTACTGATTGTGGATGATCACAATGAATGGCGGTGCTGGCTCGGGCCAAATGGCCTCCTCCTGCACCTATTTTCTACGTTTTACCTCTGAGGGTGGAGGGAGTGGATGAGAAAGTGGGATAAGGTAGAACTATTGTGAGCGATGATCTCTGGTCGGCGTGGACCTGGTGGGCTGAAGTGTGTTTCAATCAATTCAGTGATACAAGGAAACCAGATCATAGATGCCCGTCCGAAGGTCTAATCCAGAGGGTGATATGGTAAAACACATATAACTCCCAAACTCATGGACTTTTCCCAGCATTCGCCTTTACACACAGAGCCACGCCAGCCCCACAGAGAGACGCTCACACACTCTGGAGAATCTACGCCGCAGTCCAAGACAGCTTTAGCACACATATAAAATTAAGGGGTTGGACAGGCTAGATGCGGGAAGATTGTTCCCGATGTTGGGGAAGTCCAGAACCAGGGGTCACAGCTTAAGGATAAGGGGGAAGTCTTTTAGGACTGAGATGAGAAAACATTTCTTCACACAGAGAGTGGTGAGTCTGTGGAATTCTCTGCCACAGAAGGCAGTTGAGGCCAGTTCATTGGCTATATTTAAGAGGGAGTTAGATGTGGCCCTTGTGGCTAAAGGGATCAGGGGGGTATGGAGAGAAGGCAGGTACAGGTTACTGAGCTGGATGATCAGCCATGATCATATTGAATGGCGGTGCAGGCTCGAATGGCCGACTCCTGCACCTATTTTCTATGTTTCTATGAGATACTGTGGAGACAGAGACTCCAGAGCGGTCTCCGAGCCCCTTCGCCACGTGTACACTCTGCAACCAAAGACTTCACTGGGCTCTGGGGACGTTAAAGGTGAGAGAGGGACCTAAGTATTCCCCCCCCCTGGCCACCCCTCCCCACCAAATATCCCGTGGACACACAGAACCACAGACCAACCTGGGAACGGTGGATAGACACAGAGTGCTGGAGCAACTCAGCGGGACAGGCAGCATCTCTACTCTGGAGAGAAGGAATGGGGGATGTTTCGGGTGGAGACCCTTCTTCGGTCTGTGGATCGATACCGGGCTATTCCCCCAGCCCCCGTCCCCGCTCAACCCCACCTCCAATCCAAGAACCACTGTCCCCTCCCCAACTCCCACTCCCCTGCCTCACTTGTTCCATCACTCGCCCCCAGCCCACACTCCACGCATTCCCCACCCCTCCCACGCCGTCCCGTCTATCCTCCCCCCCCCCTGCATTTCTTCCACTCCCTCCTGCTCGCTCCTTCTGCCCCACGAGGCGCTTCTTCTGTTTATATGTTCGTTTCCTCTCTTGGCCTCCCTCGCTCTCTGTTCTCCTGTCCACTTCACTCTCTCTCTCTCTCTCCAGCACTCTCTCTCTCTCTCTCACCCTCTTGACTCACTCCCTCTTCCTCTCTCCCCTCTCTCTCGTTCTCTCACCCAATAGACAATAGGTGCAGGAGGAGGCCATTCGGCCCTTCGAGCCTGTACGCACCGCCATTCAATGTGATCATGGCTGATCACTCTCAATCAGTACCCCGTTCCTGCCTTCTCCCCATACCCCCTGACTCCGCTATCCTTAAGAGCTCTATCTAGCTCTCTCTTATCTAGCTCTAGCTATCTAGCTCACCCTCTTGAATCTCACTCCTACTTCCTCTCTCTCCAGCACTTCACTCTCCCTCCTCTCTCTCTCTCTCTCTCTCTCCAGCACTTCACTCTCCCTCCCCTCTCTCTCTCTCTCTCTCTCCAGCACTTCACTCTCCCTCCCCTCTCTCTCTCTCTCTCTCTCCAGCACTTCACTCTCCCTCCCCTCTCTCTCTCTCTCTCTCCAGCACTTCACTCTCCCTCCCCTCTCTCTCTCTCTCTCTCTCCAGCACTTCTCTCTCTCTCTTGTTCTCTCACCGTCTTGACTCCTCACTTCCTCTCTCCTCTCTCTCTCTCTCTCTCTCTCCCTCTCTCTCTCTCTCTCTCCAGCACTTCACTCTCTCTCGTTCTCTCACCCCCTTGACCCTCACTCCCTCTTCCTCTCCCCCTTCTCTCTTTCTCTCTCCTCCAGTTCTCCCCTTTGGCTATCCCCCCACTCACTCTCTCTCTCTCTCTCTCTTTCTCTCTCTCTCTGCTCTCCTCTGACTCTCTTCCTCCCTGACTCCCCCCTATCCCCACTCCCTGCTCCCCCTCTCTCTCCTCTAACTCTCCCCCTCACACCCGTCCTCCCTCCCCTCCTCTTCTCTCCCTATCTCTGCCCTCTCTCTCTCCCCCCCCCCCCTCTCTATACCTGGTGGTCTGTGTCCGGGAGGGTCTTCAGAGCCACCATGAAGTCGTGGCAGATTCTCCCGGCGCTGCAGATGCCCCAGCGAGTGGCCATGGCCCCGAGCGTTGTGAATCCCAGCTCCCAGCGCGGTTTTATAGAGCAGGGTCCACCAACACAATGAGCTGACATCGGCACTTTGCAGACGTCAATGAATGTGTGAGAAGAGACTGCAGGTACTGGTTCAAACCAAAGAGACACAAAAAGCTAGAGTAACTCAGCGGGACAGGCAGCATCTCTGGGGAGAAGGAATGGGCGACGCTTCGGGTCGAGACCCTTCCTCGGTGTGATCTGGTTTGGACTCCTCGTTAGATTACTTCCAATAACCATCTAACTTTGTGTGAGATGTGGCTCCAGGCACCAATGCCTGCGAGCCCAGAGAGTTGTGAATCTGTGGAATTCTCTGCCACAGAAGGCAATGAAGGCCAATTCTCTGGATGTTTTCAAGAGACAATAGACAATAGGTGCAGGAGGAGGCTATTCGGCCCTTCGAGCCAGCACCGCCATTCAATGTAATCATGGCTGATCATTCCCAATCAGTACCCCGTTCCTGCCTTCTCCCCATACCCCCTGACTCCGCTATCCTTAAGAGCTCTATCCAGCTCTCTCTTAAATGCATTCAGAGAATTGGCCTCCACTGCCTTCTGAGGCAGAGAATTCCACAGATTCACAACTCTCTGACTGAAAAAGTTTTTCCTCATCTCAGTTCTAAATGGCCTACCCCTTATTCTTAAACGGTGGCCCCTTGTTCTGCACTCCCTCAACATTGGGAACATGTTTCCTGCCTCTAACGTGTCCAACCCCTTAATAATCTTATACGTTTCGATAAGATCATCCTTCTAAATTCCAGTGTATACAAGCCTAGTCGCTCCAGTCTTTCAACATATGACAGTCCCGCCATTCCGGGAATTAACCTAGTAAACCTACGCTGCACGCCCTCAATAGCAAGAATATCCTTCCTCAAATTTGGAGACCAAAACTGCACACAGTACTCCAGGTGCGGTCTCACTAGGGCCCTGTACAACTGCAGAAGGACCTATTTGCTCCTATACTCAACTCCTCTTGTTATGAAGGCCAACATTCCATTTCACTTGAAGTTCATAGGTGAAAGGAGCAGAATTAGGCCACTCGGCCCATCAAGTCTACTGTGCCATTCAATCGTGGCCGATCTATCTCTCCCTCCTAACACCTATTGTCTTCTGCCTTCTCCCCATAACTCCTGACACCTTTGAATTGAATTGAATTGGCCAGTGGCCAATAGTGTGGGAACCTCAGGAGGAATCACTTCACTCCTTGGCTGAAAATGGCTACAAATGTTTTCAGGCTTGCCATTCACAGTTGTGCACTACTTCCATGATTATTGAGGATGGGGTTGTTCTTGGAGTCCCCTCTGCTTGTTGGCTGTTTTTAGTGTTTCCCTCCTCATGTTTATAATGAGATGTTAGGTCTTCAGAGTTTCCAGCCTGCTGGTCGTGGTATTGCAAGCTGTTTCTGCATGCTGTTATTCTCTTCAGGGTTCATGTATCGTAGCTGTGCCAGGTAGTAGCCTCAGTTGTTGGTTATGCCTGGTGTTATTCTGCCATGTTGTTCTACAGACCACAAACTGAACTCTCCAGCCCAGAGTAGATGAATCGAGGACCAGAGGGCATAGGTTCAAGGTGAAGGGGAAAAGATTTAATAGGAATCTGAGAGGTAACTTCTTCACACAAAGGGTGGTGGGTGTGTGGAACAAGCTGCCAGAGGAGGTGGTTGAGGCTGGGACTATTGCAACATTTAAGAGACAGTTGGACAGGTACATGGATAGGACAAGTTTGGAGGGTTAAGGACCAAACGCAGGCAGGTGGGACTAGTGCAGCTGGGATATGTTGGGCCTGTTTCCACACTGTATCACTCTATGACTATAAGATTGTCCCTTAGCCTCCCATGTTCAAAGGGATCAAGTCCTAGCTTGCCTAATCTCTCTCGTAACTTGCCTTATCTTAGTCATGCAATTGAGTGTTAAGGATGGGCGGTTAGATTCTCTCTTGTTGCAGTAAGCAAGACATGAGGTTACAGATTGTGACAATGTACGATTCCGCTGCGGCTGATGGCTCTCAGTGTCTCGTGAATGCCCAGTTCTGAGCTGCCAGGTCAGTGCTTAGTCTATATCATTAAGCATGATAGTGGGGCCAGTGCAGACTTAAAGGTCCTTTTCAATGCTGTATATCCAAAGAAAATCAAGTCGGAAAATAGTTTTGATGAGATTGCATTGACTCAACAGGCTGAATGGACTCCTTATGTGTAAGGACTATGAGAACATGGGATGATGGGCAGGTTTCAGTGCCTGTGCTTGACCTGGTGCCTCAAGGTGTTGAGAATTTCCTCACACTACCACTGTGTTTCACCTCTATTGGCTCTGGTTTTTCCAGTAGGACAAAGTCACCCTGGGATTATGATGAAGACATCTGGCTTATGGCATCTTTAAATAATTTAACGAGTATGGCAGACTAACAAGTCTGTGACACAGCTCCCCCAAGTTCCGCACTAGTCCCCAGAAGTTCATTAGGAGAACTTTGTAAGGTTGGGTTGGCCATGTCTGGATCCAGGGCCAATGCTAACTGGTCTACTTGCTTTAACACAGCCAGAGTCATACAGTTGAATGCTTTTTGGTTCCTTTTAAAGGATGGTTAAAAATCAATACACCATTGTGAGTTTAGGGTCATATATACCCCATCACTGGGTAGTTTGTTGTGCTTGCTGCAAGTAAGACTCTCATTGTTCTATCTGCCCTATCAGCTGCGGCTTGCCTGTAGTCCGTTTGTGTTTTTTGTTGGTTTTTGTCTTAATTGTAGTGTTTAGATGTGATGTGTGTTTTTTGTGGTTGTGTGTTATGTGTGGGGGGGGGGGGGGGGGGGGGGGGTGGGGGTGGAACTGTAAAACTGTAAAATTGTCTCTTCCGAACGGAGACGCGACCTTTGTTTTCTGGGTGGAGTCTCCGTTCCCGCTGCGGCCTACCACCGGCCAAACACCTGGAGCTGGCGGCCTCCAACTGGGACCACCTGGGGCTCTGGTTTGCAGAACCCGCGGACCGGGCTCACCACCTGCGGAGCTGGCTGCCTTCGGAGGCTGTGGTGGCGCTGCGGGAGCGGCTGCGACTCGCCTTCGGAGGCTTCTTCGGCCGCGGGCCCCGTGGATATCGGTAGCCCGCAGGCCCTGCCCTGGGTGGGGGCTGACATCGGGAGCTCCGGCAGCGTCAACGTCTTCGCCCGCCCCGAGTCGCGGGGCTTGGGTCGGCCCGCTGCGGACCTTTCACCGTCCGGCGCGGCCTGAAATAGGCGGCGGGATTTTCTCTGCCCGGCGGGGTCTTCAATGTCGGGAGCCACGACCGCCCCGACATGCAGCGGTGGCGTCTTTGCCCACCCCGGATCGCGGGGTTTGGGTCGGCCCGCCGCGGACCTTTCACCGTCCGGCGCGGACTGGAACGTGGCAACTTCAACAGCCTGACCGCGGGAGAAGACGGCAGGGGAAGAGAAAAGACATTCTGGCCTTCCATCACAGTGAGGAGGTGACTGGAGGAGACTCACTGTGATGGATGTTTCTTTTTTTTTGTTTTGTTTTGTGTTGGTTGTGATTGTGTGTGAAATTGCTTATTTTTATTGCTCTATTGCTGGACTGTGGGTGAACTTTCATTTCACTGCACATCTTGTATGTGTATGTGATAAATAAACTTGACTTGGATCCAGGGCCAATGCTAACTGGTCTACCTGCTTTAACACAGCCAGAGTTATACAGTTGAATGCTTTTTGGTTCCTTTTAAAGGATGGTTAAAAATCAACACACCACTGTGAGTTTAGGGTCATACGTACCCCATCACTGGGTAGTTTGTTGTGCTTGCTGCAAGTAAGAATTTCATTGTTCTATCTGGGACATGGGACAATAACACACCCTTGGCTTCCTAGACTCTTGAGGAGGCAGATTTCCTTTTTTATGACAGCACAGTAGCTTATTTAAAATTAATTCCAGATTATTTAATGAATCTGATCTTAAGCTCGTCAGATATTATGGTAGGGTTTGTACTCGTCTCTGGGATTGTGGAACTAAGTTAACTTTCCAAGTCAAAGTCCTTTGATCTGAACTGGAAAAGTGAGAAAATGAGTTGCAGAGATGGTGCTGGTGAATGGATCAGACAAAGGGAATTAAAACTAACCTATTTTCTCCCTTATTTTGCTACTGATGAAGAGTTTTGGACCCAAAACATTGAATCTGTTTCGTTTTTCCACAGATGCTGCCTGACCAATTGAGTATCTCCAACATGTTCTGTTGTTATTTCTGATTTCCAGCATCTGAAATATATTGCTTTTGGAATATCATAAGTTTAACCAGAAAATGACCATCCCATTTTCCCTAACAATCTCCCATTCTCTTTAATATCCCAAGTTCCCTACTGTTTCCCTCACTATCAATATCCAACCAAGTCTAACCTCACGCTCTCCAAACTATTCAACTATACTTAGGGGAACACCATTTACCTATTACCCCTGGTAATCCATGGTCTAACTAACCCTCACGCTCATGTCCTTTAATATGCTCGAGTCTAACTCCACTGTCCCTCACTCCCCACACCCACCACTCCCCCAATTCTTTAATATCCATCCCCTGTCCCACCACATCTATGCTCTGCTTCCAATCACGTTTTGCCTCAATCCCCATTTCTAAAACTTTCCCCTTGGGGAAAAAAACGTGTCAGAGACTTGAACACTCAGTTTCAGGGCTGGTTTTCTTTGATCTCCAAGTTCCCTTCAAAACGTCTCACTATCAATGAGCGTCTGACAGTCTCTCGTGTAAACTAACTCAATGCCCTCTCCCGCTGCCCCCACTTTTGCGATTTCTCCAGCTCTACGACCATGTTTGCTTTGATTGGACTGGGTGAAGTTTCGGGTCGAGACCTTTCTTCAGTCTGAAGAAGGGTCTCGACCTGAAACGTCGCCCATTCCTGCTCTCCTGAGATGCTGCCTGACCTGCTGAGTTACTCCAGCGTTTCGTGAATAAATACCTTCGATTTGTACCAGCATCTGCAGTTATTTTCTTACACAATGTTTGCTTCGATCTGTCGTTTTCACACCTGACCATTCCATTTCTCTCCAGTTTCCCTCTCCCCTGACTCTCAGTCTGAAGACTCTCAGTCTCGACCTGAAATGTCACTTTCCTTCTCTCCAGAGATGCTATCCCGCTGAATTACTCTGGCATTTTGTGCCTATCTTTGGTGTAAGCCAGCAACTGCAAGTTCCCCCGTACACTATTCACCTGTGTGTCTGGTTACAAACAAGACGACTGAATGAACTAGTTTGTGTTTTACCCCAATGTTTTCTATTCAGATTAACTCCTGGACCCTGAGGCACATTACACCATACATCGACACTTCACCTTGCCAGACAATGATCATTAGTCTCTTCTAATATTCAATCACAATATCTGTGCTGTTCTCATTTAACCAAGTTAATTCATGCACCTTTAACTACCTGTACAGAGTCTGTTCCGCAAACCTGTTAATTTGTGGGGGAACAAAATTCATGATCTTGTGATTCTGTGTGACGCTCACCAAGATGCTGTTGGTGTCGGCTGATTGTAACCGGTTTTACCCAACAGGGATTGTATTGGCAAAGCTGAGGCCACATGTTTGAGCTTACTAAAGGTGAAGTTAAAAAACACGTCAGGCATCAGACACGCTTTGCAATTGATTTATGGTTAAAGATTGGCATGGCAGATATACTGGGAGACCCAGGGCAGAAGCTGTTAATCTACATCAATCCTTCAGTGGAGCGAATTCTACCCTTTGTCTGATAGGTTTTTTAAAAAAGCAAACAATGCCTAATTCACAATGATTCTGAAGCGAGAAGGCTCCTGTGTGGGCCCATAGTTTTCTGTCTGCTTGGCAGAGTTTTGGGTAGAGTGTTACATTGGTTTATACTGGCTTTTAAAATAAACTTCAGGATTCATGCTGAAGTCCAGTTCCTCATTTTCCACAGTATGGCACCTGGGAACTTGCCCAAATGCTCATTCTTCCTGTTTAACACTAGATGTAGAAACAAGAAATAGATCGATACAAAGATAGCTAGATTCCCGATTAGTACGGGTGTCAGGGGTTATGGGGAGAAGGCAGGAGGATGGAGTTAAGAGGGAAAGATAGATCCGGCATGAATGAATGGCGTAATTCTGCTGGTTTACAAAAAAAGACACAAAGTGCTGGAGTAACTCAGCAGGTCAAGCAGCATCTCTGGAGAACATGGATAGTCAACGTTTTGGGTCGGGATTCTTCTTTTGGTCCTAACCCAAAGCACTAGATTCCTTTTCTCCAGAGATGCTGCATATCCCGCTGAGTTACTCCAGCATTTTGTGTCATCTACTTTGTAGAAGACCTGACTTCCCAGTTCTTTCATTTGCAGCTGTTGTAGAGGTGGGCTTGCTACCCAATGTTGAAACAGGCTTCGTCCCTCGGCTGAGATGCGTTCTGCCAAGTGTGCTGGAAGTGACAGGTAGCACACCTCATATGAAGCTGCTGGACATTCTCATCGGCCTCCCTATACCAGTGCATTGTGCAAATTAAGTACCGCCAATAGTTGCTGCCTTCTGTCTTTCGCCTTGACCTGAAAATGTTTCTTCAAACACCCAACGTTTGGGTGAAGGTGATCTAACAACTATTACAAAATCCTCAAGATTGCCGTCACTTTCAATCAGTTCTCCAAGTTACACGCCACTGCATGTCATTGGTGTTGGGAGGAGAACTTCCTCCTGGTGCCGAATCAAGCTGGGCTGAAAGGAAATGCCTCAACAGACTGAGCTGGTACTGGTCGCTGTAAAGCGACTCTCAAGAAGCGGGGTTATATAGACACTGAAGACGTCATCTGCAAAAGTGGCACTGAACCACAAACTATGGAGCACCTATTGAGATGTTCTCTATTGGAGCACGAATGCAAAGCTGAGGACCTTGCAGAGAACAATGATATTGCTAAGAGTTGTGTTCAGTTTTGGCTGAAACACAATATCTATCAGGTTGAAGGAGATTGTTGTTGGGTCAATATGTTGAGAAACCGAGAGCGCGAGGTTGTTATCCGTCTAATGGCTGCATGACTCTAAGAAGACCTATGGGTTTTCTTGGAACGTAAAGTATTGGAGTAACCCAGTGGGACAGGCAGTAACTCTGGAGCATATGGATAGGTGATGTTTAGGGTTGGCACCCCAAACAACTCCCATCTATGTCCTACATTCATCCACAACCCACTGACTTACTCGAACACTGTGTTCTTTACGAGATTCCAGCAACTGCCAGATCTCCGTGTCTCCACGATGATCTTTTCTGGCAACCAGGAATGGTCAATACATTGCACCTTTTCAATGCCGTTCCCTTCCCCAGACCTAATTTATAAAATAAAATAGTTCAAGTAAGAACACTTGTAAAGCATAAATAACACACTGGATTCAGTCAGGTAATATCAAGGCTGTAAAGGTTTATGTGCAGCATGGTTCTAGTTTCCACCTGCCCCTACATAGCAAGCATTAACAATGGTCCAGATGAAGCAGAAGGTTCTTTAATGCATTGTATAGATCTTACATTGATCTCTGGTCAAACATCTTTATGTAATTCCATTCTTTGCCTCATGTTCTCCAGCTTGGTGTTGTGTTTAACCCAACGAATGATCCGAAGGTTGGGAGCAAAGTTGGCTCCAGTTCCTTCAGCCCAGAAGAAGCCTGATCTTCCCGATCACACAACCTGCTCCAGCAATCAAGGAGTGTTCCTGTTGAAGGGTGATCACTTGTTTGGAGGGAGGGGAAAGCAGGCCTCTTGTACACTCGGCTGTGTAAGGAAGAGGCGGATGTCTCTTGCCCCATTGCTCAGCCATGGTGAGAGGTCCACCTCAGGACCACTGATCAATATTACCATAATCAGTCAGAGAGGATAGATCCCGACCCGAAACGTCACCTATCCATGTTCCCCGGAGATGCTGCCTGACCCGCTGAGTTACCCCAGCACTCTGTCTTTTTTTAAATGGGAAGATAGACTTATCCAAAACAAGAACTCCTTAAATTATTTTCCTTTCGAGCATTAATATTATGCTGCCAATTCACAGCCCCTTACAAAATCCCAAATTTCCAACCCAAAAGAATAGTTAAACTGAACCCAAATATCCGTAGAAACATTCCTGAGAAATTACTTGGCCTTTTCCTGCAATTCAGCTTCATGATTTCCAAAGATTCCTGAAACTCTCTCGTTGGCTGATTGCCACCCCATTCTCCCGTTGGATTGCACCCAACTTTCCAAAAACACTTCGTCCCAACTTAACCCTGACAATTTCAACTCCACTCTCTCACCTACTTGTCTATCTATCAACCAGCTCTCTTGCCAACCGACTCATCGCCACAATCCAAAGAAAGATACAAAGTGCTGGAGTAACTCAGCGGGTCAGGCAGCATCGCTGGAGAGAAAGGATAGGTGACGTTTCAGTATGGCGTCCTTCAGACTGAAGGTGGAATGGTGAGGGACTCCCCCCCCCCAAGGACCACTGATCAATATTACCATCATCAGTCTGAGGAAAGGTCCCGACCTGAAAGGTCACCCATTCTTTTCATCCAGAGATGCTGCCTGACCCGCTGAGTTACTCCAACACTTTGTATCTATCGTCGGTATAATCCAGCATCTGCAGTTCCTTCACACACTTATTGCCATAATTAGTCTGAGGAAGGATCCCAGCCTGAAATGTCACCTAGTCATGTTCTCTAGAGATGCTGCCTGGCCCGCTGAGTTACTCCAGCACATTGCGTCTTTCCCTCTAACAGGGTAACCATTGTAGACGGTGTTAACGGGCTCAATCAGGTGCAGGACATTTCTGATAACATCAACTCAGGCTTTTGCACAGATGTGAACCACGTTGCTACCACTGCCCAAAGCTTCTCGACAGCCCCTGTCAGACCTGCAACGTCCACCCACAAGCAGCAGGGGGCAACAGTTGCCGGGTACACCGCCACTTGCAGGATCCCCACATGATCCTGACCTGGAAATATAAAGTTGCTCCCTCATCATTATCGCCAAACGCTCTGAGCACTTCCGGCTTTCACAACACCACTCCAGCAGCTCAATAAAAGCATCGTACCTCCATCTTCTCAGGGGCAATTATGGACAGCAACTAATGGAGACATGAAGTGGTGAGGGTAGACACAAAATGCAGGAGTAACTCAGCGGGTCAGGCAGCATCTCGGGAGAGATGCTGCCTGACCCGTTGAGTTACTCCAGCGTTTTGTGTATACCTTCGATTTTAACCAGCATCTGCAGTTTTTTCCCCATCACATATGAAATGGTGACATCTGTTGCGATCTCTGCGATTGTAATTCCCGATTCTCCAACTGTACAAACATAACATGAACTTCCAGAAGTAGTAACTTGGTGGGTTTGGGTGACAGGGAGCACCGCACCATATTACTGACTCAACAGCGAGTTCAACAATTTGAACCTGTAACATTAGTTTAGTTTCTCACTTTACAGATATTGGCCATGATTCTTCCGCTCCAAACCACCGTGCTCCAGACCAAATCCACTAACTTTATTATTCACCCCAATGTCACCCTCCCCTGCCTTGCACCATTCTTCCTTCTCTCACTTAATCCCACCAGGCCTCTCCCTGCCACATATCTTCTCACCCTCTCTCACCTCCTTTCTCCTGGTCTCTGGACTTGCTTTTAACACTCAAACAAAGTCCTGGACTTTGCACTGTCATATCATATCATATCATATATATACAGCCGGAAACAGGCCTTTTCGGCCCACCAAGTCCGTGCCGCCCAGCGATCCCCGTACATTAACACTATCCTACACCCACTAGGGACAATATTTACATTTACCCAGCCAATTAACCTACATACCTGTACGTCTTTGGAGTGTGGGAGGAAACCGAAGATCTCGGAGAAAACCCACGCAGGTCACGGGGAGAACGTACAAACTCCTTACAGTGCAGCACCCGTAGTCAGGATCGAACCTGAGTCTCCGGCGCTGCATTCGCTGTAAAGCAGCAACTCTACCGCTGCGCTACCGTCATGTACAGTCTTTCCGCTGACTGGATAGCACGCAACAAGAAAGCTTTTCACTGTACCTCGGTACACGTGACAATAATAGACTAAACCTGAAACATGAACGGTTTTCCTCTTCCCACAGATGCTGCTGTTTTCCAGCATTCTCTCACAGAGTCATACAGTGAAGAAACAGACCCTTTGGCCCAACTTGCCCACACCGACCCACATGTCCCATCTACATTAGTGCCTGGGTTTGGCCCATATCCCTCTAAACCTATTCATGTACCTGTCCAAATGTTTCTTCAAAGTTGAGATAGTACCTGCCTCAACCACCTCCCCCAGCAGCTCGTTCCATACACCCACCACCCTTTGTGTGAAAAAGTTACCCCTCAGGTTCCTATTAAATCTTTCCCCCTTCACCTTAAACCTATGTCCTCTGGTTCCCAATTCCCATACTTTGGGCAAGAGGCTCTGTGCGTCTACCCGATCTATTCCTATCATGATTTTATACCGTCTTTATGAACTTAGTTGTGTGTTAATTGAAATACATTGGTTTTAAAATATTACAGCTGAGAGTTGATTAGTTCTGAACTCTGCATCGTTCTGTCCACAGGGATCAAGGCTGATCCTCCAGCACATCTCTGAACTGTCCAAGGTGACGGGTTAGTGATACCTAGTGTGGGGCAGGAGGGGGTTAAATGTAATGAGCCTCAGATGTAGGGAGTCACTGGACGGGAAGCTCAGGGTGGGGGAACGACTCCCTAGGGTGGTCAAATGGATGTCCGACATTTTAACTCAGCAACTTAGTTAGTTTAGTTTAGAGATACAGCGCGGAAACAGGCCCTTCAGCCCACCGGGTCCGCGCCGACCAGCGATCCCGGCGCATTGACACGTTCCTATACACACTAGAGACACTTTGCACTAATACCAAGCCAATCAACCTACAAACTGTACTTCTTTGGAGTGTGGGAGGAAACCGAAGATCTCGGAGAAAACCCACGTGGTCACGGGGAGAGCGTACAAACTCCGTACAGACAGCGCCCAAGGTCGGGAATGAACCCGGGTCTCCGGCGCTGTAAGGCAGCAACTCTACCGCTGCGCCACCGTGCCGCACCCAAAACTGAGCAGTTAAAGACTCTCCCCAGATGCAGAGGTCGATGCCGTGAACCTAACAATGGCCAGATCACCAGACACGCTCTGGAATCTGCGATGCTCCTTCATCAATGTGAGATGTGGGGAATTGATCAGAAGCAACAGTGAAATGTTTGATTCTAAGGACAAGCAAGGTTGCCCCAATCCCTCCAGTTTTTGTTCTGCAGCCAGCCCCCCCCCCCCACCTCCTGTCGGGAGCCCTTCACTGGCAGAGGTTTCCTTCCAGATATTCCAGAGTTTACCTTCTGACTGAGACGGGGTGGATTAACGAAACAGTGAGTAAGGAGGAGCATGGTTTTGGTGATTCAATGAGTCCCTTGGAGATTCAGTGAGGGGAGTTGTTGTTAACAGATCTCACGGATTGCCCCAGTCTAGGACAGTCTGGCTACGTGCTGTCTTGCTTGTTACAACCTCTCCAACCAGACCAAGACAACAATCTAGCTCCACCACTGGACTGAGGTTCTTTAACAATCTGCCTGTTGAACACCAATTCACTGCCTCTGCAGTTCAGACTGGCCAGCAGAGTTGTCACCTTCTCCCAAGGTGAGATCCTGCCCCCACTCGTACATTAGTTTTGGGGGTCGGTGGAGGTTCTTTGTCTGCCTGAACACTGGTTGCTTCTCTCCCTGTTGCCATTTGGCTCCGAAACAGGGGACAACCTATCCTGAATTTGAAATGGCCAATTCTTGACGATACCCTGAGTTTGCATTGGCTGTCGCTCGGTGTCCTGATGAAGCCGGGACGTTTCTGTGCAGCTTCACGTCCGAGTCGCCATCGTCTGACCATCTTCTGTCCTTCACCCTCTCGCTGGCTTTCACCTCGTCCCACTTCTCCAACTCGGCTAAGGTTCTAGCTGAAAAGAACCACAGGTACATGCTTCACGTTGGATTAAATTCGGAAGTAAGCAAGACCCTGCACCACATCCCAAACCAAATCCAACTGATTTACCATTGATTGTTCTGCTCCCATTCACGCCCTTCCACAACCACCCAGTGCTTTCTTTTTGTACTTATCCTATCATTCTATCCTATATTTAGCAACGTACATTCTACGTGGTACATTCTACATTTTCCTTGATCTTCGTCCCCTCATTTTCACACCTGACCCTTCCATATCTCTCGTTTCCCTCTCCCCTGACTCTCAGTCTGAAGAAGGGTCTCGACCCGAAACATCTCCTATTCCTTCCAGCATCCTGAGACGTTGCCTGTCCCACTGAGTTACTCCAGCATTTTGTGTCCATCTTTGGTGACTTGCTGGCTAATTTGGATCCCATTCAGAATCAACCGCATTGCGTGGGTCTCGAGGGACAAGGTTACCAGATTGGGTAAAGGCAGCAAATTCTTTTCCCTGACGTATAAGTGTGAACCAGATGGAGTTATAAGAGCGGAATGGAAACTTGCAGATTCAATGGCCGAAGCTGCTGAAGTCTGCTTCAACAGGTGCCCTGGGTAGCACTCAGTCACAGGGCACCTGGGTCCAGGCTACAGGGTCAGATAATAGTCTCTGTATCACCCTCCATGCAAGAACAGCCCATCCATCACCTGCGCAAGTGGGGGATGAAAGACAGCCCTGCTTGTGACTGCGGATATCCAGACCAGACCATCCCACACATCGTGAATGAATGCTCACTGAGGCTGTTCCCTGATGGCATCAAGGCCATCCACCCAGCAACTGATGCTGCCCTGGCCTGGATGTCTACCCTCGGCCTACAACTTTAGGCTGTGCATGCCATACGCAAGAAGATCACACACATGCTGGCACAGTTCTGGGGAGTATGTAGACAGTGCAGAGAGACCTTTAGTCAATGCTTCCCCCCCTGCTCTGGGAGTGTGTGATAGGACAAGGGGTAGTGTGAATTGTGAGGAAGATGCAATAAGGCTGCAGGGTGACTTGGACAGGTTGTGTGAGTGGGCGGATACATGGCAGATGCAGTTTAATGTAGATAAGTGTGAGGTTATTCACTTTGGAAGTAAGAATAGAAAGGCAGATTATTATCTGAATGGTGTCAAGTTAGGAAGAGGGGATGTTCAACGAGATCTGGGTGTCCTAGTGCATCAGTCACTGAAAGGAAGCATGCAGGTACAGCAGGCAGTGAAGAAAGCCAATGGAATGTTGGCCTTCGTAACAAGAGGAGTTGAGTATAGGAGCAAAGAGGTCCTTCTACAGTTGTACCGGGCCCTGGTGAGACCGCACCTGGAGTACTGTGTGCAGTTTTGGTCTCCAAATTTGAGGAAGGATATTCTTGCTATTGAGGGCGTGCAGCGTAGGTTCACTAGGTTGATTCCCGGAATGGCGGGACTGTCGTATGTTGAAAGGCTGGAGCAATTAGGCTTGTATACACTGGAATTTAGAAGGATGAGGGGGGATCTTATTGAAACATATAAGATAATTAGGGGATTGGACACATTAGAGGCAGGAAACATGTTCCCAATGTTGGGGGAGTCCAGAACAAGGGGCCACAGTTTAAGAATAAGGGGTAGGCCATTTAGAACGGAGATGAGGAAGAACTTTTTCAGTCAGAGAGTGGTGAAGGTGTGGAATTCTCTGCCTCAGAAGGCAGTGGAGGCCAGTTCGTTGGATGCTTTCAAGAGAGAGCTGGATAGAGCTCTTAAGGATAGCAGAGTGAGGGGGTATGGGGAGAAGGCAGGAACGGGGTACTGATTGAGAGTGATCAGCCATGATCGCATTGAATGGCGGTGCTGGCTCGAAGGGCTGAATGGCCTACTCCTGCACCTATTGTCTATTGTTTATTGACAGGTGTGTGTATGTATGTGTACAAACCGACTTAAAAACAGTTTCTTTCCCTGGGCCATAAGAACTGTGAATGGAAATACTTGACTTGATGTGACTCTCACTTTCTTTGCACTTTTTAAAATATATACAGGATCTTAGGTGCAAAACTCATTTATTATTTATTAGTTTTTTATTGATATTGGTACTTATTGTGTTGGTTCCTATGTTTGTGCGATTGTTTTTGGAAGATTTGCACTGACGCACTGTTTCAGATGTAGCACTTCTAATTTTGTTGTACTGTTCGTACCATGACAATAAAGGCATATTATTATTATTATATACGTGTGTGTGTGTGTGTGTGTGCGTGCGTTCAGCCTGTGTCCAACTCTCCTTACAGGTTACACTGCAAATGGTTTTGCATGCAAGGTTGACTTTACTCCCCGGTGATGTATTTGTGATTTGATTAATAATTGGGCACTTCCTTGCCAAAATCCAGACCAGCAACGTGTTGATCATTGCAGAGCATTTGGGTCAATAATTCACCTTTGTTAATGAACACGATGGATTGGAACAGGGAGAGCAGTTCACGCTCCACTCTCCAGGGTCAATTGCCAAAGACAGGCTTGTGCCCTTCTCCGGCGATATTGTTGTAAAGGATATTAACCGATGACTCTTTTGTGGCCTCATTCATTCATCAACCAACGCCAAGAACAGACTGTCTTTGTGCTCACTTCACAGTACAAGGATCGCAGAAGCTGATTGTAAACATCGTGAATTAAACCAGACACATAGCATTCTCATGTTCCAAAAGTGTCAGATCTGATTTCCAGAGATTGATTCTGGTACATTTTCACCACGGAAACTCGTGCTGGAGCGAGCTTCCAACTACTTGTTGCTTGTGTTGCCATGTGTTCTGTAACAGTGGGTTGTGGGGTTGTAGAGACCCAGAAACACGTTGGTGCAATATAAATGAGTGGACACCCAGTCCGTAGACGTCCGTAACAGATACTGATTACAAGACCCCAGATAACGAAAGATAGACACAAAAAGCCGGAGTAACTCAGCGGGTCAGGCAGTATCTCTGAAGAAAAGGGATAGGTTTAGAAGGATGAGAGGGGATCTTATCGAAACGTACAAGATTATTAAGGGGTTGGACACGTTAGAGGCAGGAAACATGTTCCCAATGTTGGGGGAGTCCAGAACCAGGGGCCACAGTTTAAGAATAAGGGGTAGGCCATTTAGAACGGAGATGAGGAAAAACTTTTTTAGTCAGAGAGTTGTGAATCTGTGGAATTCTCTGCCTCAGAGGGCAGTGGAGGCCAATTCTCTGAATACATTCAAGAGAGAGCTAGATAGAGCTCTTAAGGATAGCGGAGTCAGGGGGTATGGGGAGAAAGCAGGAACGGGGTACCGATTGAGAATGATCAGCCATGATCACATTGAATGGCGGTGCTGGCTCGAAGGGCCGAATGGCCTCCTCCTGCACCTATTGTCTATTGTGACGATTTGGGTCAAGAAACATCGCCTATTCCTTTTCTCCAGAGATGCTGAGTAACTCCAGATTTTTGTGTCTATTTTTGGTGTAAACCAGCGTCTGCAGTTCCTTGCGACACTCGACCAGTTAACAAAAAGTGGTTAGTTGAAACCGATTAGCAGAAACCAAAGCTGGTCATTGGAACCAGTTTAACAAAAGTTAAACCAGTTACTGGAAGCCGGTTAGTGGAAGGTGGGTTTACCAGAAGCCAACAAGCAGAAGCAGGTGAGTTTGAGTGTTAGTTCTGTGCCTTTTACCTGCCATGACTTGTCTGCGTTGGCAGGCTTCAGTGGCGAGAGCCAAGGACAGGCTAACAATCCGATGCCTCTCTCCTTCTCCCAGGAGCGTGGATCGGTCAGGAGGGGACCAGCTGCCCACCACACGGGGACTAAAATTACAAAGAGATAGTCAGGGACATGACACGGGCCCCTCTCGGGAAATGGGCAGGGACTATTCCAAGAGCAGGTCAGGGTTGGGGCAAGAGGAATCCTCAGGCCAATCTAACCTGCCTCTCGGTCCACCTTACAGGGAGCACAATCCAATTAGTGTGTAGAGGAAACATTCTTTTCTCTCTGGAACTGTTGCACTACAATGCTGAGAACTGTATTTTGCACCCTGTATCTTCTCCTCTGCTCTTTCGAGTTTGACGATTATATTTATGTAGAGCATAATTCCTCATATGTTGCAAAACATACTTGGCTAATAAAGTATGATTATGATCTGAGCTAATTGGATAGCATGCAAAACAAAGGTTTTCACTATGTCCCGGTACACGTGACCATAATAATAAACCTAAAACCTATAAACATCACTCCTTATGAGCACATTGACCTACCCCTTATGCCCAGAACAGTTGGTGCATTAACCCACTCTGATTTTCAATGATAATGAGTACAAGGGGTGACTCTAACTCAGGAACATCTAACTATTGAGAGTGTGAGTCTCCAAGTAGGCAGGGTTAAGCAATTAGAGGACTTTGGAGATACAGTGCAGATACAGGCCCTTCAGCCCACCGAGTCCGTGCCGACCAGCGATAACCCGCACATTAACACTATCCTACATGCACTAGGGACAATTTACAATTTTACCGAAGGCAATTAACCTACAAACCTGCACGTCTTTGGAGTGTGGGAGGAAACCGGAGCACCCGGAGAAAACCCACGCAGGTTACAGGGAGAACGTACAGACAGCACCCGAGGTCAGGATCAAACCTGGGTCTCTGGCGCTGTAAGGCTGCAACTCTACTGCTGTGCCAATGTGTTTTGAAACAAGAAGTGCAAAGCAGCGTCAGGAAGCCTCTGGTGATTCTCTGGAAGGGTCCAATGTGTGTTTCCGGGTACTCAGCAGGCAAGCCTGATGGTGAGCTACTAATAATTCCAGGGCTCCCTTCAAGGCCAGACTAGGGTGGTAAATTGTCCATCAGATTAGGGGCAGAGTCATTTATTTCTGTTGATTAGAGCAAGTGGGGAGACACAGACAGACATGGCCGAAGTGGATTCTGTCTGAAATCAATATCTAAACAATATGAAGGAACTGCAGATGCTGGTTTAAACCAAAGATTGACACAAAATGCTGGAGTAACTCAGCGGGTCAGGCAGCATCTCTGGAGAAAAGGAATAGGTGACGTTTCGGGTCGAGACCCTCCTTCGGACCTCTTCTTAAGAAGGGTCCTGACCAGAAACGTCACCATTCCTTTTCTCCACAGATGCTGCCTGACCCGCTGAGTTTCTCCAGCATTTGGTGTCCAGCATCTAAACAATGTTAGAAGTGTTAAAAAAACACTTGGATAGGTACATGGATAGGAAAGGTTTAGAGGGATTTGGGTCGAACGCAGGCTGGTGGGTCTAGCTTGGATGGAGTATTTTGGTTGGCATGAACACATTGGCCAAAGGGCCTGTTTCGGTGTTATACACCGATCAGCCAAAACATTATGACCTGACGAGCCAAAACATTATGACCACCTGCCTAATATGCTGTTGGTCCTCCGTGTGCAGCCCCATACGCAGCAGGGTGCGATGCACTGTGTATTGTGACACATTCCTCCCGTGCCCACCATTAAAATGTTCTGTGACTTGTGTCACAGTCGACCTTCTGTCGGTTCGGACGAGACGGGATAACCTTCGTTGCCCTCACGCATCGATGAGCCTTGGGCGCCCGACACCCTGTCGCTGGTTTGTGGTTTGTCCCTCTTCAGACCACTGTCGGTCGGTGCTCACCACTGCTGACTGGGAGCACCCCACAAGCCTTGCTGTTTCAGAGATGCTCTGACCCAGTCGTCTGGCCATAACAATTTAGCCCTTGTCAAAGTCGCTCATGTGGCGGCTCCCAAGGGTCGGGCCATACTACTACGGCTCCTTGCCTTTATCAACACGCTACACTCAGGTCTTTATTCCCACCCATTTCTCCTGCATCCAACACATCAACTTCAGGAACTGACTGTTCACTTGCTGCCTAATATATCCCACCCCTTGACAGGTGCCATTGTAACAAGATAATTAATGTTATTCACTTCGCCTGTCAGTGGTCATAATGTTTTGGCTGATCGCTGTAGGACTCTAATAATGGTCTGGTGCACATCGAGGCTCAGAATGTGCTTCTTGACTTGGAACTGAGCAAGTCATCCATTCCTTCTCTCCTGAGATGCTGCCTGACCTGCTGAGTTACTCCAGCATTTTACCTTGAATAAATACCTTCGATTTGTACCAGCATCTGCAGTTATTTTCTTACACTAAGTGAAATTACCAGCATCACTCCTCATCCCAAGCCAGAGGTCCATCGGCATGTGGGCACCAACAGTTAAACAAAGGGTTACAGAGGGCATTGATTAACACTGGGCTTGAGCTTGATCCATTGAGCTGACCTTGAACCGAGCTGGGCATTGACCTTGAAGATGGACACAAGAGGGGTCAGCTAGCATCTCTGGAGAAAAGGAATAGGTGACTTTTTAAGGTCGAGACCCTCCTTCAGACTGAGTCGGGGAAGAGGGAAATTAGAGGCATGAAAAGGTACAAGGAACAAAAGGTATGAAAAGGACAAATCAAAGCCAGCAAGGATGATTAAGGAAAGGTGGAGGGACCCAGGGATTGTCCTCTTTGCAGCAGCAAGTGTTAGGGGAAGACGAAGCAGGTTTCAGCAGTGTTGCAGTGCTAATTTTTTAGGTGCCGGAGCTGTTACTGGTGCCGGAGCGGCACTCCGGTGAGCTCCCGGCAGCACTGCCCCCCTGGGTTTCAGTAACAGGCTTCAATATATATAATATATATTGCTTAGATATTGGATATATGCTTGAAAAACAGGGTTGTGGGGAAAGGGTGGAAATTTGGGACCGACTGTCGAGTTGTTTCAAAGGGTTAGAACATGGCATGAAGGGCTGAACGGCCTCCTCCACTGCAGCGCTCCTCACCTGGTCTTGGTGACCACCATCTTCACCTCCTCCGGTGTTCTTTGCTTCTCTTGCAGTCGCTCCGGGCTGAAGGGAGGGTCAGGATCCACATCAATGTATCGTGACGTCAACGTGACTTTACTCGGCGTACACTGAAAACAGAGATGCATCTGGTGGGTGTGTACCGGCTCGGGTTCGCCAACTTCCTCCCTCCCAAATACGGGACAAAAAGTGACGTCAATGCCCCACGTGTCCACACCCAGCCAGCGGCCACGTGCTCCCGCTCCACCAATGGGTCTCCAACGGTGGTTATTGGTTAGCGTTAGCGCAAAGGATCAAAGAATTAAAAGCAGTGAACTGAGGAAACGGGCAGAGAAGTGGGAGCAACTGAAACATGTCTTGTAGGAGTAGCAACTCAACATTCTGTGACAGGGCCTTTCAGGAGTTAAAAGAAAGTCGAGGTTAGATCCTTAGCCGTGTCAGGAAGGCTGGCCTTTTCACAAGCCCACCTGGGCTTTAGTTAAACATTTTGTTCAAGATGGCCACGCCGTTGTGTTTGGCTGCCTGCCACTGTATGTTTCATATTTTTTTTCCTAATCAGATGTGCAGCACTTTGGTCAACGTGGGTTGTTTTTAAATGTGCTATACAAATAACATTGACTTGACTTGGGTTGGAGTGAGGAACAAACTGGGAGCAACCATGCAGCTGAGAATGGGCCTTCACCACCAGAGGGAGATAGTAGAGCCAATGTGGATAGGTTTCTGAGATGCTATCGACCAAAGATACTAGAGGAGCAAGATGAACCACTCCATCAAAATCGCCTACACTGAAGTGTAGTGCGCAAAGGAGCGGAACGGCCACCATTTTAGTCGGCAAAACCCGCCGTTTGCTCTGCCTCTCGCAGTGTAATCAGTGAATTTCCCAATCTCGTTGTACCCCTGTACAATGACAATAAAGATATATTGTATTGTGGTATTGTATTGTTGTGTGGGAACAGTATGTGTGATGATACCATAAAAATGCAGAATATATCTCATCGGTCAATTCACAGATTTTTGTTATTTTTATTTTTAAATGTTTCTGCAAGTTTCTGCCGACTAAAATGGCGCCGTGACGTACTACGGTTTTTGAGGGTCGAGTGGCCTATCTTGCTCTGCTCTATTATCTTTGCTATCGACTGTGGCTCCACCTTCAACACCATAATCACACCCGAAACTCATCTCCGAGCTCCTGGACTTAGGAATCAACACCCCCCCCCCCCCCCCCCCTCTGCCACTGGATCCTCAACATTCTGACCCACAGACCACAATCCGTGAGGATGGGTGACAACCGCTACTCTACAATAATTCTCGATGACCGGTTCTCAGTCCCCCTCTGTGCGCGATACAGGCCCCATAGCAGAAGCGTCCACGTCGCGGGGCTGGAAACTGGAAGTGTCCTGAGCTAATTCCCACTGATTGTCGCCGGAAGCTTGCGCCCCCTTCAGGACGGATGATGACAGTGATGGAACGTTTGAAACATGGATGACGGACATGAAAGAAGAAGTATGCGGCCAAATACCGATTGCAAAACTAAACTAAAACCAAGCATAGTGCACCCTCAGTGGGGGTGGGGGTGGATCATGGTGTTTGTGTTGTGGCTGCACCTCAGATGAGGCTTCCTGGTCTGGTCGGGACGGGGGGGATGTGGTCTCAGCCGTGGCAATACTCTTACCTCTTTTCTGACCAAACGGTTGTTTTCTCTCGTCTGACTCTCCACCCTTGCGGGAGGCGGCAGTATCTTTGTCACCAGCGTGCTTGACGTGACCATGTTCGGTGTGCCCGGTGTCTCCGTCGCTGCGGCCTGTGCCGTGTTTCCAGGGCTGGTTTGTGAGGACACCGTGCTGGGAGCGAGCGGGCCCCCCGATAAATGGCTGGTCTGTGGTCTTTTGCCTAGAAAGATCCTCGTGTGGGGCCCTGGTGTCCCTGACTTCTGCTCGGTCAATGGCCCCCTCTGTTAATTGAACAGAAGATTAAGTCACAGAGTCAGACAGCATGGAAACAGGCCCTTCAGCCCAACTTGCCCATGTCGACCAACATATCCCATCTACAGTAGTCCCACCTGCCTGCTTTTGGCCTATATACCACTAAACCAATCCTATCAACAGACAATAGGTGCAGGAGGAGGCAATTCGGCCCTTCGAGCCAGCACCGCCATTCAATGTGATCATGTCTGATCATTCACAATCAGTACCCCGTTCCTGCCTTCTCCCCAAACCCCCTGACTCCGCTATCAATAAGAGCTCTATTCAGCTCTCTCTTTGTACCTGTCTAAATATTTCTTATATGTTGCGATAGTCCCAGCCTCAACCACCTCCTCTGGCAGCTTGTTCCATGCACCCACCGCCCTTTACGTGAAAAAGGGTTCCCATTAAATCTTTCCCCCCTCACCTTAAACTTTTGTCCTCTGCTTCTCTGTGCACTTTTCCGATCTATTCCTCTCATGATCTTGTAGACCTCCATAAGATCACCCCACATTCTCCTCCATTCTAAGGAATAATATCCCAGCCTGCTCAACCTCTCCCTTTCGCTCAGACCCTCGAGTCCCGGCAACATGCTGGTAAATTTTCTCTGAACCCTGTCACGTTTGACAACAACTTTCCTGTAACAGGGGGAACGTACTTCCTCATCAGGCAATCCCTAACTGTCTTGTTCTGGGTTAACAAAATTCAAACCGAAGGCACCCTGGGTCTTGTTTTCCATTTGTCACAGTTCCCTTCAGAGCAAACACTCGGTGTGGTGATGCAGCGGTAGAGTTGCTGCCTCACAGCTCCAGAGACCTGGGTTCGATCCTGACTACGGGTGCTGTCTGTATGGAGTTTGTACGTTCTCCTTGTGACCTGTGTGGATTATCTCTGGGTGCTCCAGTCTCCTCCCACACTCCAAAGACGTGCAGGTTTGTTGGTTAATTGGCTTTGGTTAATAAAAAAAGGTAGATTATCCCTAGTGTGTAAGGTGGTCATTAGTGATAGGAGCAGAATTAGGCCAATCGGACCATCACATCTACTCCGCCATTCAATCATGGCTGATCTATCTCTCCCTCCTGACCCCATTCTCTGGCCTTCTCCTTCACGTATGCCTTCGCATAGTGTTAAGTGTGCGCGGGGATCGCTGGTCGGCGCAGACTCGGTGGGCCGAAGGGCCTGCTTCCAAGCGAAACTAAACTAAAAACTAAACTCAGATAGCTCCCAGCATTCTCCTGAGGCACTGACCACTGGCATGGAACATAGAAAGATCGGGACATTAGTTCATAACAGAATCTAAACACCTTCCTTCAGGCTCTTGAACACAGCACAACACCAACCACTACCTCAACATCTATGACCTTCTATGGACCGTGTCCTTGGTTGCACTATTATGGCTACCTCGCATAATGGTCATTAATTTACTTTAGTATTGATTATTATACACCGAAACATTATGACCACTGACAGGTTAAAGTGAATAACATTGATTATCTTGTTACAATGGCACCTGTCAAGGGGTGGGATATATTAGGCAGCAAGTGAACAGTCAGTTCTTGAAGTTGACCTGCGCGCACGCGCACACGCACACGCACACACGCACACACGCACACACGCACACACGGGACAATTTACAATTTTTTTTGGAGTGTGGGAGGAAACCGGAGCACCCGGAGAAAACCCACACGGGTCACAGGGAGAAAGTACAAACTCTGTACCGACAGCACCTGTAGTCAGGATCGAACCTGGGACCCGGGTCCCTGGCGCTGTGAGGCAGCAACTCTACCGCTGCAGCCCAGTTATTGGGAAGAAGGAGATGGCCATCTCAGTGAGACAGGCGGGTACAACCTGGTACCTCCAGTGCCCGGCAGAGACTGGAGGTGGTCACCCTACAGTGAGGGCACTAGGGTGGGCTGCACCCACCACAACTGGCGACGCCACAACGCTCCTCTGGGCTGCTCTGCTTGCCCTGTTTCTGTCCCTCTCCCTGTCCCGGCTCTGGGCCTGGAGGTGTCGCTTCATCCTCTCCATTTGCTCCTCCGCGCTCATCCTCGGCCTCCTCGCTGGGCCCCCGACAGTCGACTCCAGTTGCTCCTGAAGATTTAACGACAGATGACGACGCAATTAAACGTTTCAAAAAGTCACACTCTTAGCTTTTAAGCATCCTAGATGTCTGCGGCAAAATAAATAGCTATCTCTTCAAAGGTGGAGACAAAGTGCTGGAGTAACTCAGCGGGCCAGGCAGCATCTCGGGAGAGAAGGAATGGGTGACGTTTCGGGTCTCGAACCGAAATGTCACCCATTCCTTCTCTCCCGAGATGCTGCCTGACCCGCTGAGTTACCCCAGCACTTTGTGTCTACCTTCGATTTAAACCAGCATCTGCAGGTTTTTTTTCCTACTTGCTATTTCTTCACTTGTTTTGTAAAATGATAAGCAACAAATATTATAAGAAAATAACTGCAGATGCTGGTACAAATCGAAGGTATTTATTCACAAAGTGCTGGAGCAACTCAGCAGGTCAGGCAGCATCTCGGGAGAGAAGGAATGGGTGACGTTTGCCGGGATTGTTGTTCGAAAAACACCGAGGCGGCACGGTGGCGCAGCGGTAGAGTTGCTGCCTCACAGCGCCAGACACCCGGGTTCGATCCTGACTACGGGCGCTGTCTGTACGGAGTTTGTACAATTCTCCCCGTGACCTGCGTGGGCTTTCTCCGGGTGCCACCGGGTGCCACCGACACTCCAAAGGCGTATTGGTTGGTAGGTTGGTTGGCTTGGTATAGATGCAAATTGTTCCTAGTGTGTTTCGGACAGTGTTAGTGTGCGGGGATCGCTGGTCGCCGCTGACTCGGTGGGCCGAAGGGCCTGTTTCCGTGCTGTATCTGTAAACTAAACTAATCTAAGAGTTGGAGGGAATGAGTTCCCAGTGGCAAGGGGGTTGGTGCTTGAGGCTCACAGACAGAGGGGGATCGGTAACAGAGGGAAGGGGGTGAGATATCCACTCACGCAGTGACTCGTTGAGGGTGGGGCCTGAGAGGATGATGGAAGCAGATTCCATAGGTGCCTTCAAAATGGAATTGGGCACAGGATGCAAATGGTTGTAATGCATAGGAAGGAACGGCAGATGCTGGTTTAAACCGAAGATAGACACAGAAAGCTGGAGTAACTCAGCGGTTCAGGCAACATCTCTGGAGAAGGGTCTCGACCCAGGAACGTCACCTATTCCTTTTCTTGAGAGATGCTGTCTGGCCCGCTGAGTTACTCCAGCTTCTTGTGTCTATCTTTGATTGTAATGCAGATGGTGTTACCTTGTATTTTCCGTTTGTCACGGGGTCAGGCTGGAGATCCCCCTGATCCTGGTGCTTCTGGTCTCTCTGGGCTGCAGGAGGTGCTGTTTCAGTCTCGACACGTACAGAGGAGATACACTCATCGTGATATGGCGCCTGAGGGAGGGGAGGCCGACAGGGAGCATCTTCCACTCCCTGCAGCGTGTCCCAAGGACCAAGAAAGAAAGGGATTAGGGACAGCATCTCTCGCCTGCCCCCCATCTTATCCCATGCACCATCTTCTTCCCACCATCCTCATCCCATCCGCCAATTTCCCTACCCAACATTTCTTACCGTTGTCTCCGCCCGCCCGCCATCTCTCCCCATCGTCCCCACCTAGGGGTGCCAACTATCTCACTCCCAAATAAGGGACAAAGGTTGACGTCACCGCCCCGCGTGACCTCACCCAGCCAGCGGCCACGTGCTCCCGCTCCACCGATGGTGGCCGCATGGCACTTGAGACGGGCCTACGGCGTCCGGGCCTACAGCGTCCGGGCCTACAGCGTCCGGGCCTACAGCGACCGGGCCTACAGCGACCGGGCCTACAGCGACCGGGCCTACAGCGACCGGGCCTACAGCGTCCGGGCCTACAGCGTCCGGGCCTACAGCGTCCGGGCCTACAGCGTCCGGGCCTACAGCGTCCGGGCCTACAGCGTCCGGGCCTACAGCGTCCGGGCCTACAGCGTCCGGGCCTACAGCGTCCGGGCCTACAGCGTCCGGGCCTACAGCGTCCGGGCCTACAGCGACCGGGCCTACAGCGACTGGGCCTACAGCGACCGGGCCTACAGCGACCGGGCCTACAGCGACCGGGCCTACATAGTTTGGGCCTATATAGTTTGGGCCTACAGCGCCCCCCGAGCCTAATACGGGACAAGGGCGGTCCCATACGGGACAAACCAATTTAGCCCAAACTATGGGATGTCCCGGCTAACAAGGGACAGTTGGCAACCCTATCCCCACCCCATCTGTAATCTCCCCCCCACCACCTCACCCTGCTCATCTCATTCTCAAAGCTCAGATCCCATCATCTCCCCACTGCTCCACTTATTAACTTCTCATCCACGACTATCCATCTTTTAGTTTGGTTCAGATATACAGCGTGGAAACAGGCCCCTCGGCCCACCGAGTCCGTGCCGGCCAGCGATCCCCGTACATTAACACCATCTTACACACCAGGGATAATTTACAATATCACCAAGCCAATTAACCTACAAACCTGTACGTCTGTGCAGCGTGGGTGGAAACTGGAACACGCAGAGAAAACGCACGCACGCACGTCACGGGGAGAACGTACAAACTCTGTACAGACAGCACCTGTAGTCAGGATCAAACCAGAGCCTCTGGCACTGTAAAACAGCAGCTCTTCCACTGTGCCACCGTGCCGCCATTCCTATCTATCTTTTTGTAATCTCCAACTCCACTATCCACCTCTCTACATATCTCCTTATGGCTTTATCTTGCCTACAGTCCTTAACCCTATTCTTGCCACCATTTTTCTTCCAATCACACCTGTTCATTAGTTAAAGGAGTAGAATTAGGCCATTCGGCCCTAGAAAGTCTACCCCGCCATTCTGTCATGACTGAACTGTCTTTCCCTCAACCCCATTCTCTTGCCTTCTCCCCTTGACACCCTTACTAATCACCTATAACCCCAGAACCCTTATTAATCATGAGGGATACACTTATCCAACAGGTTCCTGCCTTCCTCCTTGGTCAGTACGCCATACCTGTAACTGGTGAAGGAAAGGTTTGCCGAAAGGGGTCCATCTTACTCACCAAGAGAGGCCCATAGTGAGCCGTTGGCTGCCTCGGGCTTGGAGGTGGCAGTGACGACAGGCTTTGTAGGGAGTCCACCGGCAGCAGGGAGTGATGTTCGAGGATCGGAGACACGGCAAACGCCATGGCTGGAGACAGGGAAAGGCAGAGCATTGTTTAAATCCCGCCGCGCATAAAATCATTCCCACTTGAATGGGAAAGCAACAGAACAGACACAACATTGGTAACTTGGGGTATGGCCTTTTTAGATTTAGATTTAGAGATACAGCGTGGAAACAGGCCCTTCGGCCCACCGAGTACGCGCCGCCCAGCGATCCCCGCACATTAACACTATCCTACACACACTAGGGACAATTTTTACATTTACCCAGTCAATTAACCTACATACCTGCACGTCTTTGGAGTGTGGGAGGAAACCGAAGAGTGGCTGTCATACTGAGTTACTCCAGCACTTTGTGTCTATCTATGGCAATTTGAAACATTGGTTCTACAGGGTATAGGTACTGTATTACAAGAGGCATAGATAGGGTAGACAGTCAGAACCTTTTTTTTTCAAGGGTGGAAAAATTCATAGGTCATAGGAGCAGAATTAGGCCATTCGGACAATCAAGTCTACTCCGCCATTCAGTCATGGCTGATCTATCTCTCCCTCTCAACCACATTCTCCTGCCTTCTCCCCATAACCTCTGACACCCGTACCAATCAAGAATCTGCCAATCTACGCCTTAAAAATATCCATTGACTTGGCCTTCACTGCCCTCTGTGGCAATGAACTCCACAGATTCACCACCCTCTGACTAAAGAAGTCAAAAGTCAAAGACTAGAGGCATAGATTTACTGTGAAAGCGGCAAAGTTTAAAGGAGACGGACTGGACTTTTAAAAAAAACACAATTTGGTGGTGGCTGCCTGGAACGTGCTGCCAGAGGTGCTGGCGGAGGCAGGTACGATAGTGGCAGTTCAGAGGTTTTCAGATATGTACATCACATTTACAGAGAATGGAGCAATATGGATCATGTGCAGACAGATGAGGTTAGTTTAGTTTAGCATCATGTTCCGCACAGGTATTGTGGGCCGAAGGGCCTGTTCCTGTACTTTTCAATGTTCTGCGTTCTACGTATTAAATGCAAACTATTTTCGGTTCTATCCCGATTCAGGTCAGTGTCTATGTCCCTGCTGTGTGCCAGAGTCTAGAGTGTGTACTCCATTCCAAGTCAGGCTTTGTGCACTCTCATGCCACTGTGGGCATCACTACCAGTGTAATACAAGGACAGCGCTTACACAAATACAACTATTACATGATACAGAGTTCATGGAATCCGTGTGAGTCAGTATGTGTGGGACCCATCCCCCAGTGAGGGTTAGTGTGTGTGTGTGTGTGTGTGTGTGTGTGTGTGTGTGTGTGTGTGTGTGTGTGTGTGTGTGTGTGTGTGTGTGTGTGTGTGTGTGTGTGTGTGTGTGTGTGTGTGATCCCCGTGTGTGTGTGCGTGTGCGTGTGCGTGTGCGTGTGCGTGTGCGTGTGTGTGTGTGTGTGTGCGTGTGCGTGTGTGTGTGTGTGTGTGTGTGATCCCTGTGTGTGTGTGTGTGTGTGTGTGTGTGTGTGTGTGTGTGTGTGTGTGCGTGTGTGTGTGTGTGTGTGTGTGATCCCCGTGTGTGTGTGTGCGTGCGTGCGTGCGTGCGTGCGTGCGTGCGTGTCCCGTTCCCCCAGTGAGGGTCAGTGTGTGTGTGTGTGTGTGTGTGTGCGCGTATGTGTGTGACCCATCCCCCAGTGAGGGTCAGTGAGGGTCAGTGTGTGTGTGTGTGCGCGCGCGTGTGTGTGTGTGCGTGTGTGTGCGTGTGTGACCCATCCCCCAGTGAGGGGGTACAGCAGCGTTTCATGTTGTTCACCGTTTACCTGGGTGCCTCACTGACTCTATTGCGACGTGGAAGTTGTTTTTGTTGTTGCGCAGGCCCAGCATCACGTCTTGCATCATCCAGAGGTCCCGCTGGGCTGCTGCTCGCTCCTGCAGAAACACAGCCGCTGTCACTGCATCCGTCCACACCCCCTCCCCCCCCCCCCCCCCCCCGTGACCCCACCAACCCCAAACCACCAACACCAGAACCCATTCACACCCACCACTCAATGCTAATGATATGTCTGAAGAAGGGTCTCGACCCAAAACGTCACCCATTCCTTCTCTCCCGAGATGCTGCCTGACCCGCTGAGTTACTCCAGCATTTGATGGGCCGAATGGCCTAATTCTGCTCCTAACACTTGAGCTTTGGTATAAACGAGCATCTGCAGTTCTTTTTTTATCACATCCATCGATTACATTTTTATGGAGTTGCAATTGCAATAGTTTTCCTCTATCAGAAACTTATAAATCAAATTAATTTATTTTTAACTGCTAATCACCTCCTAGAACTGCTGTCCGAGCCACAAGATGACCTGATAACCAGAGATTTTTTATCGTTTCATATGTTCCAGGAGCAGAATTAGGCCATTCGGCCCATAAGTCTACTCCACCATTCAATCATGGCTGGTCTATCTCTCCCTCTCAACCCCATTCTCCTGCCTTCTCCCCATAACCCCCGAACACCCGAACTAATCAAGAATCCGTCAATTTCCACCTTAAAAATATCCATTGACTTTGCGTCCACAGCCATCTGTGGCAATGAGCGCCACACAGGGTCTCTGGCCAACTCTGTCTGCGTGTCTTTGCTTATCCATATGTTTTTGTGTGTATATGCCTGTTTGTATCTGAGTGCGTCTGAACATGAGAGCACACAGGACCAGGATAGAGAGATACTTGGTCGGCCTGGAGAGAGAGAGGGCTGAAGGGCCTGTTTCTGTGCTGTACGATTCTATGAGAGTGAGTGCAAGAGATGGTTGAATGCAAGTCTTTACAGGAAGAAGGGTCTCGACCCGAAACGTCACCCATTCCATCTCTCCTGAGATTTTTTAGATTTAGATTTAGAGATACAGCGCAGAAACAGGCCCTTCGGCCCACTGGGTCCGTGCCGCCCAGCGATCCCCGCACACTAACACTATCCTACACCCACTAGGGACAATTTTTACATTTGCCCAACCAATTAACCTACAAACCTGTACGTCTTTGGAGTGTGGGAGGAAACCGAAGATCTCGGAGAAAACCCACGCAGGTCACGGGGAGAACGTACAAACTCCGTACAGACAGCATCCGTGGTCAGGATCGAACCTGAGTCTCCGGCGCTGCATTCGCTGCAAGGCAGCAACTCTACCGCTGCGCCACCGTGCCGCATAGCCTACTGAGTTACTCCAGTATTTTGTGAAACAAGTGTTTACATCAGTGTCTTTGTGAGAATGCACCTCTGTTTGTCTATCCACTGCACTTGGGGATTGCTCCAGGTGGCACAGCGGTTGAGTTGCTGTCTCACAGCGCCAGAGACCCGGGTTTGATCCTGACCACGGGTGCCGTCTGTACGGAGTTTGTACGTTCTCACCGTGACCCGCGTGGGTTTTCTCTTGGTTTCCTCACACGTTCCAAAGGCGCGTGGGGTTTGTAAGGTTAATTGGGCTTTTGTAAATTGGTTCTGGGGGTGTGTAAGATTGAGCTAGTGTACGGGTGGCCCTTGGTTTGCACAAGGTGATCCTCGGTGGGCTGAAGGAGCGGTTTCCAAGGGTGCTGTATCTCTAAAACTTCAGTTCAACAGACAATGGCCAAAACTGACTGAAGATTGCAGGGCGGTGACATTGCCCGTCCCTACTGTGCAGCAAAGATACTAGAGGAACAAGATGGACCACTCCGTGGAAATCGCCTATACTGAAGTGTAGTACGCAAAGGTGCCATTTTAGTAAGCAAAACCCGCCGTTCGCTATGCCTCTCGCAGTGTAATCAGTGTTTTGGGGGAACAGTATGTGTGATGATACCATTAAAATGCAGACTATATCTCATCCATCAATTCAGATTTTTGTTATTTTTCTTTTTAAATGTTTCTGCAAGTTTCTGCCTATTAAAATGGCGCCGTGATGTACTACGGTTGTTAGGGTCGAGTGGTCTATCTTGTTCCTCTAGTATCTTTGCTCTGGAGGGATCCGTGTCCCAGGCACAGAAAGGTTCTCGGCCCGAAACGTCACCCATTCCTTTTCTCCGGAGATGCTGCCTGTCCCGCTGAGTTACTTCAGCGTTTTTGTGTCAATCGACGGTGGAAAACCAACAGCATCATAGACATAGAAACATAGAAAATAGGTGCAGGAGTAGGCCATTCGGCCCTTCGAGCCTGCACCGCCATTCAATATGATCATGGCTGATCATCCAACTCAGTATCCCGTACCTGCCTTCTCTCCATACCCCCTGATCCCTTTAGCCACAAGGGCCACATCTAACTCCCTCTTAAATATAGCCAATGAACTGGCCTCAACTACCTTCTGTGGCAGAGAATTCCACAGATTCACCACTCTCTGTGTGAAAAAAAACGTTCTCATCTCGGTCCTAAAAGACTTCCCCCTTATCCTTAAACTGTGACCCCTGGTTCTGGACTTCCCCAACATCGGGAACAATCTTCCTGCATCTAGCCTGTCCAACCCCTCACAGAACCCCAGCAGTTCCTTCCCACACAGAAAGCTCCATCAACAAACGAGGTGTGAAGTGAAGTGAGCAGCATGCTCGTGCCTTACCTGGGGGTCCCCACAACGGCTCATCAGCTCTCGGGGGGCCCGGAGACACTCCAGCTCCTCCTCCAGGAATTCGTACTCGCTCCAAGCCTGCTCCATTTCCTGTCCCACAGTGGAAATAAGCTCAGTTCTGATTATTGTCAAGTGCACCAAGGTACAGTGAAAAGCTTTTAGTTGCGGGCTAACCAGTCAGCATAAAGACAAGACATGACTACAATTATAAATTATAAAAGGACTGGACTGGACCAGGTGCAGGAAAAATGTTCCCAACGTTGGGGGAGACCAGAACCAGGGGCCACACAGTCTAAGAATAAAGGGGAGGCCATTTAAAACTGAAGTGAGAAGAAACTTTTTCCACCCAGAGAGTTGTGAATTTGTGGAATTCTCTGCCGCAGAGGGCAGTGGAGGCCGATTCACTGGATGAATTTAAGAGAGAGTTAGATAGAGCTCTAGGGGCAAGTGGAATCAAGGGGTATGGGGAGAAGGCAGGCACGGGTTACTGATTGTGGATGATCTGCCTTGATCACAATGAATGGCGGTGCTGGCTCGAAGGGCCAAATGGCCTCCTCCGGCACGTATTTTCTATGTTTCTATGTAATCAATCCACTACAGTGTACAGATACATGACAAGGGCATAACGTTTAGTGCAAGGTGTCAGCATCGTTAGAGTTGTGGTGGGCATGGGGCAGGGAGATGGGGGTATGAACATTTTCATAAACATGTTCAACCTGCCCTGACGGTAAAATGGAAGAGGACGTTGTTTATATGGACTGTTAAAAGGCATTTGATAAATGGCCACTTGGGAGGTTGATGATAATATGAGGAGCACTTGGTATGAATGGAGATGTTGCTTTAGTTTTAGTCTTTAGTTTTAGAGATACAGCTTGCAAACGGGCATCTTTGGCCCACCGAGTCCGCACAGACCAGTGATCCCTGCACAGTTACACTACCCTACATTCACTAAGGACAATTAACCTATGAATCTGTGCGTCTTTGGAGTGCGGGAGGAAACCAAAGATCTCGGAGAAAACCCACGCAGGTCATGGGGAGGACGTGTAAACTCCGTACGGACAGCACCCGTAGTCAGGATCGAACCTGGGTCTCTGGTGCTGCAAGGCAGTAGCTCCACTCCATCGTGTGGCCATTAGGGAAAGTCAGGATTCATTCCTGGTCTTACCTATTCCCTACATCCATGGAAGTAACTGGGCTTGGTGAACCATTCTTGTGCAGTCACAGGGGATTGGAAGAGAGAGAGAGAGAGATGCTACCCTTTGTTCTGCTTCAGGGTAGAGGAAGAAAGTTGCGATGATTGGTCTTTGGTCCAGCCCGCCCCAGGCTGGGACCAGTGAGATTGATAGACTGGAGCGGCTAGGCTTGTATACACTGGAATTTAGAAGGATGAGAGGACATCTTATCGAAACGTATAAGATTATTAAGGGGTTGGACACGTTAGAGGCAGGAAACATGTTCCCAACGTTGGGGGAGTCCAGAACAAGGGGCCACAGTTTAAGAATAAGGGGTAGGCCATTTGGAACTGAGATGAGGAAAAACTTTTTCAGTCAGAGAGTTGTGAATCTGTGGAATTCTCTGCCTCAGAAGGCAGTGGAGGCCAATTCTCTGAATGCATTCAAGAGAGAGCTGGATAGAGCTCTTAAGGATAGCGGAGTCAGGGGGTATGGGGAAAAGGCAGGAACGGGGTACTGATTGAGAATGATCAGCCATGATCACATTGAATGGCGGTGCTGGCTCGAAGGGCCGAATGGCCTCCTCCTGCACCTATTGTCTATTTCGACTCCCAAGTTCCCAGCTCCGCACTGAGCAGTGGGAATGTGACAGGATCCAGGTAGCAGACCTGGAAGGTCGGTTTCCCGGCTTGGGTTGCCTCAGCCAAAGTCCGAACTTGGCGTCCACCCTCAGGCGGCGGCTCTACTCGTCTACAGTTCATTTTTTAACCCCCCCCTCCCCCCCAACCCAATCTCTACTTTCAGTCTGAGGAAGAGTTCCGACCCAAAACGTCACCTATTATTTTCCTCCAGAGATGCTGCCCGTCCCACTGACCAGCACTTTGCGTCTATTTTCAGGTGAGCCTACAGGTAGGCCGCTTGCTCGGTGGAGTCTCAGCACTAGCGAGTTGTCTCCAGTGCAGGGATTGACACTGACTCCTGTACCAGCCTGGTGCATTGGTTTCCCATGCCGGTTTTATGAGCCAAGCAGATCATCAGCAGACTGAGACTGGGGTCAGTGTCCTCTCAATATCAGAGACCGTTCATCATTTGTCTCCTTAAATAGGTCAGGTACACCCTCTATTCACCACTGTGAGCCAGTGCCCCCGAGCAAGGCACGGTGGCGCAGCGGTAGTGTTGCTGCCTCACAGCGCCAGAGACCCGGGTTCGATCCTGACCGCGGGCCCTGTCTGTAGGGAGTTTGCACGTTCTCCCCGTGACCTGTGTGGGTTTTCTTCAGGATCTCTGGTTTCCTCCCACACTCCAAAGACGTACATGTTTGTAGGATGATTGGCTTGGTGTAATTGTAAGTTGTCCCTAGTGTGCGTAGGATTGCGTTAGCGTGCGGGGATCGCTGGACAGCGCGGACTCGGTGGGCCGAAGAGCCTGTTTCCACGCTGTGTCTCTAAACTAAAAAAAAAAAAAGAATGACAGGGCACGATTTACCATGGTACTGAAAGTGCCAGTTCTCTCGGGAGTTCTCGTTCTGAGAGGACTAGGGTGAGCAGCACAAAGAGGGTCGGGCGAGGAGAGGGACGTGGGTTGGTGGGCTGAGCCGGTGAAGGGTGATGGAGGAGGCCCTGTTGCAGCCTGGGGCTCGCCTGGATCGGGAGCCGCTCCAGTACATCCAGCGCAGGGACCGGACTTTGGACTCTTTGTAAATGGCGGCAAAATATGGCGACTCGTGCACGTGTGATCGATGCGGAAAGTATTTCACTGTGCAGTGGACACGCGCGGCAATAAAGCACGGTGGAGCTGGAGGACAAGAGTCTTCTTTCCATCTCCAGCTGGGGGCAGGGGATTGAAAGCGGGCACCCAATTCCAACTAGCGCTTGGGGTGAGTCTGGGATTCCGAGGGGAAGGTGTGGCCGCTCCGAGACGCGTCACCTCCCAGCCCTCCCGCTCTACCGGTGAGCGAGGCGATGCGTTGCCGTTACCATGGAGAGGTCGCAGAGCCTGGCCCGGGTCTGGATCAGCTCCTCCTGCAGAATCCGCTGCTGGCAGAGCAACCTCTTGCCGACGTTCTGCTGCCCTCCAAACTCCGCCAACTGGCCGCGGGTCACCTCCAGAGCCCCCCTCCAGCTCGTCCCTAGAGGGAGAGGGAGAGACCAGCGTGCATGTCAGCTCCTTAGCAGACGGTCCTTAGCAGCCCTCCGCTGCCGAACCTCCCCTCTCCTGCAACCTCCTCCAGCTCCTACCCCCCCTCTCCTCTGGCCAAGTCAGTGGATATTTTCAAGGCAGAGATAGATAGATCCTTGATTAGTGCGGGTGTCAGGGGTTACGGGGAGAAGGCAGGAGAATGGGATTGAGAGGGAGAGATTGATCAGCAATGATTGAATGGCGGAGTAGACTTGATGGGCCGAATGGCCTAATTCTGCTCCAATCATTAATGAACTCTGAGAGCTCCCCCCCCTTCCATTTATAACACTCGCCTGCCCTTTCAGTCCCCCTTCCATAGCTCCCCCCAGCTTGTGCGCCCGACTACTTTTAACCTCCTCTATACCATTCTGTCCCTCTGTAATCTCTACTCCCTACAGATCGGTGAGAGCGGACAGGTCCATAGGGCCTAATTCCAGGGGGGGCAGTGATCACCGGAGCATCGCACTGGCACCTCTGTAAAAACAAAAGCCAAAATAAACAGCGGGGAATTTAACAGTGGCTGTTCCGGCACCTAAAACATTAGCACTGCAACACTGCCTATTTCCACACTGTGTCACTCTATCTCCTTATCTCCGACCCTCCCTCCGCCATCTCCAACCCCCCACAGGCCCTCTGCCCTGCATTTCCTCTAACCCCTATCCTTGCATCATTTCCTCTACATCCCGCTTAAACCACCCTCCCCACCTCCCGAGTCCTCTCTGGGGAGAAGGCAGGAACGGGGTACTGATTGTGAATGTTCAGCCATGATCACATTGAATGGCGGTGCTGGCTCGAAGGGCCGAAGGGCCTACTCCTGCACCTATTGTCTATTGTCTAATGAGTCCACTCCACCTCTTACACCCTCTCCCTGCAATCTCAGTCCCATCTCCCTCCACAATCCCTGGGTTCCTTGGACTCCGGTCTTTTGGTCATCCTTGAAGGTAGTTGCTCCCCTACTGGGGCACGCTGCCCTGAGAGCGTTTGATGGGTCAGTGTAGAGGGAGTGTTTAGTCGCTAATGCATTAATGTCTTGAACTCCTTCCCTCAACGTCTCCCCCCTCCCCTGCTCCTCTAACACGCTCCTCACAGAAAGGTAGACACAAAATGCAGGAGTAACTCAGCGGGACGGGCAGCTTCTCAGGAGAGAAGGAATGGGTGACGTTTCGGGTCGAGACCCTTCTTCATTCTCGACCCGAAACATCGCCCGTTCTTTCTCTCCCGAGATGCTGCCTGACACCCGCTGAGTTACTCCAGCATTTTGTGTCTACCTTCGATTTAAACCAGCATCTGCAGTTTTTTTTCCCTACACATCCGATGCTACTCACGGACTCTGGCTTTGGCCAAAAGCAGCCACAAGTCCCGTTTCCAGAAATGGTGGTAGAAACCTTTGCCCGAACATTGGAGTGAAAGAACTTGCAAAGTTTCATCGGCACTCCATTCACACAATGGGGAAGTGAGGGGACATTGAATATTATCCGGGCAGAGTTGCTGCCTCACAGCGCCAGAGACCAGAGTTCAATGCTGTCTGTGCGGAGTTTGTACAGTTCTCCACGTGACCGCGTGGGTTTTCTCCGGGTGCTCCGGTTTCCTCCCACACTCCAAAGACGTGCAGGTTTGTCAGTTAATTGGCTTTGGTAATAATTGTAAATTGTCCCTAGTGTGTGTAGAGGACAATGCTGCTGCACGAGGATTGCTAGTCAGAGCGGACCCGGTGGGCCGAAGGGCCTGTTTCCCTGCTGTCTCTCTAAACTAAACTAATCGGGACAGAAGTCTCATTTAGACTCTGATCTGTCCGAGAGGGAAGGAAGGAAGGAGTGAGGGGAACTTGGGACGGTGGGTTGGGTGGGGAGAGCACCAGTTGTTGGACATATCAATGGATATTTTTGACTTACCTTCTCTATCTTGAGTGGAGTTGCTTCAGCCACAAGTCCCTGGAGAACTCTGTCCTGTCCACACAACCTGGTCAACAGCACCTGAGGATATAACGCAGGGAACGTCAGATCCAAACAACAACTGAAGACCATGACCATCCACCCACACTGCCCTTATCATTAAGAGCTTGATAGGATCGTGTAGAGGGAGCTTTCCTCTGTGTCTAACATGTGATGCCCTGCCCTAGTTGGGTTTGATGGGATCGTGTAGAAGGTGCTTCCCTCTGTATCAAACCCATTTTGTCCTTGCCCTGGGAGGGTTTGGTACGACAACGAAGAGGGAACTTTACTTTGTATGTAACTAGGGTTGCCAACCTCCTCACTCCCAAATAAGGGACAAGGTGACATCACCGCCCCGCGCCCCACATGACCTCACCCAGCCAGCGGCCACGTGCTCCCGCTCCACCAATGGCGGCCGTCCGGGCCAGGAGGCGGGTTGCTACGCAACCTCCGTCAGGTGGCACCCAGGCCTACACTCTCCTGGATTACAGCGGCTCCGGGCCTACAGTGTGGTCCGGGCCTACAGTGTGGTGCGGGCCTACAGTGTCGTCCGGGCCTACAGTGTGGTCCGGGCCTACAGTGTGGTCTGGGCCTACAGTGTGGTCCGGGCCTACAGTGTGGTCCGGGCCTACAGTGTGGTCTGGGCCTACAGTGTCGTCCGGGCCTAATACGGGAGAAGGGCGGTCCGTTATGGGACAAACCAATTTAACCCAAAATACAGGATGTCCCGGCTAATACGGGGACAGTTGGCAACCCTATATTTAAACCATGCTGTTCCTGCCCAACAGTGTTTGATGGGACACTGGTTCGAAGGGTTTTGCTTTGTATCTCAGCGATATTCTCTTTCCTCTGGGACAATTGATAGGACAATGAGGAAGGAGGTTTACTCCAGATTATGGCACTGCCCTGTACCTGTTGAATCTGAAAATGGTTCTTGAAATGGTTTTGTTTTTCTTAAGAACTACTGTAAAGAGTTGGGGCATCATAGTGGTACAGCTGGTAAACCCACTGCCTCACAGTGCCAGAGACACCATTCTGATCCTGACCTTAGTTGCTGTCTGTGCGGAGTTTGCATGTTCTTCCCACAACTTTGTGGATTTCCACAGGTGCTCCGGTTCCCTCCCGCATCCCAAAGACGTGTGGTTTTATAGGTTAATTGCCCGGTGGGAAAACAGGATAATATCGAGCTAGTGTGAATGGGTAGACAGACAGATAGACACAAAATGCTGGAGTAACTCAGCGGGTCAGGCAGCATCTCTGGAGAGAAGGAATGGGTGGCGTTTCGAGTCGAGACCCTTCCTCAGACTGATGTCAGGGGAGAGGGAGATACATAGATTAGGAAGTGTAAGGTGCGAGAAAAGGTAGTGTGAACGGGTGATTGATGGATAGCATGGACTCGGTGGGCCGAAGGGCCTGTTTCCATGCTGTATCTTTCAATCAATCAATCAAGACATTTTGTAAAGGAGTAAAAGATTGGCAGCACGGTGGCGCAGCGGTTGAGTTTCTGCCTTACAGCGCTTACAGCACCAGAGAACCGGGTTCGATCCCGACCACGAGCACTGTCTGTACGGAGTTTGTACGTTCTCCCCGTGGGTTTTCTCCGAGATCTTCGGTTTCCTCCCACATTCCAAAGACGTACAAGTATGTAGGTAACCTGGCTTGGTAAATGTAAAAATTGTTCCTAGTGTGCGTAGGATGGTGTTAATGTTTGGGGATCTCTGGTCGGCGCGGACCCGATGGGCCGAAGGGCCAGTTTCCGCGCTGAATCTCTAAACTAAACTAAAAGGATGATCCTCGAGGCTGAAAACCAGACTCACGTCAACTTCGCTCTCAGCCATTTTGACGGAATCTGCAGTAAATTCCGGGTAGATCTCGGCAGCAACTCCCTGCAGAGAGAGGGACTGTTAGCATCCAACCACACCCCGACCATTCACACCACATCTCCCAATGAACTACACACAATAGCCCTGAGACTCTCCCCATTGTCCAAACTCATGGTCGCTCTAGTGAGCAATGTTGATTGATTGAAAGATACAGCATGGAAACAGGCCCTTCGGCCCACCGAGTCCGTGCTACCCATCAATCACCCGTTCACACTACCCTTTCTCGCACCTTACACTTCCTAATCTATGTATCTCCCTCTCCCTGACATCAGTCTGAGGTAGGGTCTCGACTCAAAAGGCCACCCATTCCTTCTTTTGTCGAAACAAAGAATTGCAGGTTAAGGCACAAAAGGACACAAAATGCTGGAGTAACTCAGCAGGTCAGGCAGCGTCTCTGGAGAGAAGGAATGGGTGACGTTTCGGGTCGAGACCCTTATTCAGACTGACGTCACATCAGGTCTGAAGAAGGGTCTCGACCCGAAACGTCACCCATTCCTTCTCTCCTGAGATGCTGCCTGACCCGCTGAGTTACTCCAGCACTTTGTGTCTACCTTCGATTTAAACCAGCATCTGCAGTTTTCTTTCCTGCGCTCTCTGGAGGACATGGTCAGGTGACGTTTCAGGTTGAGACCCTTCTTCGGACTCGACCCCAAAACCTCACCTATCCATGTTCTGCACGCCTGACCTGCCGAGTTACTCCAGCACTCTGTGTCCTTTTGCTCAGCGTATCTGTGCCCTCTCCCTGAAACTCTGCCCAAAGGTCAGCTTGGTTTGAAACAAGTTTCCTGCCTCAATCCTGCACCCCTCCCACCCCCACCCAACCCCCCCCACCCACCCAACCCCCCCCCCCCACCCACCCAACCCCCCCCCCCACCCACCACCCAACCCCCCCCCCACCCACCCAACCCCCCCCCCACCCACCCAACCCCCCCCCACCCACCCAACCCCCCCCACCCAACCCCCCCCCCACCCAACCCCCCCCCCACCCAACCCCCCCCCACCCAACCCCCCCCCCCACCCAACCTGCCCCCCCCCCACCCAACCCCCCCCCCCACCCACCCACGTGTCTCTCACTCTCCCCTCATTCTAGAAAAGTCCGGAATCAAGGCAGCAATTCTAGAATCATTAGAAAATGTACGCCCCATTTTGACTCCCCTTTTCACCCCACTCCCAATCTCCTCCCCCCCTCCACTCACCTGCCCATTCCATTCTGCTCCCCTCATTTCTACTCTACTCTCCCCTCCTCTTCCGTTCTACTGTCCCACCTCCCTCCTGCTCCCCTTCTCCCACCTCCCACCCACTCACCCCATCCCGTTCTCCCCCTTCCCCCCCCCACTCTCCTGCCTAATCCATTCCCCCCCTCATTTCCACTCTCCCCCTGCTCTTCACTCTCCCACTCATCCCCTCTTCCTCTCTCCCATTCCCATCATTCCCACTTCCTCTCAGTCTCCCTCTCGCTACCCCTTTCCACTCTCCCCCTCCCCATTGACAATCCCCTCCCCAGCCCTCTCTCCCTCCTTACCCCCCCTCCCCCGGCCCTCTCTCCCTCGGCCCTCCCCCCTCCCTCGGCCCTCCCTCCCTCGGCCCTCCCCACCTCTCTCCCCCGGCCCTCCCCCCTCGGCCCTCCCTTCCTCGGCCCCTCGGCCCTGCCTCCCTCGGCCCTCCTCCCCTCCCTCCCCATTCCCCGGTTCGCCTCCCCTCCCCCCCCTCCCTCCCCATTCCCCGGTTCACCTCCCTCCCTCCCTCCCTCCCTCCCCATTCCCCGGTTCACCTCCCTCCCTCCCTCCCCCCCCTCGGCCCTCTCCCCCCTCCCTCCCTCCCTCCCTCCCTCCCCATTCCCCGGTTCACCTCCCTCCCTCCCTCCCTCCCCATTCCCCGGTTCACCTCCCTCCCTCCCTCCCTCCCTCCCCATTCCCCGGTTGGCCCCAGCACCGTGAGTGATTACATTGACGGAGGGAGCGAGGGAAAGTCTCCGTCCGGTGGGCAGCAGAGGGGAGAAGCCAGCCCGAGGCGAGGTGGGAGGTCGAGGGGGGAGCTGGATGAAGCTCGAACAGCTTCCCTGTAGAAGAGAAACAGAGTTAGAGAAAACCTGGCAAGAGAAAGCAGAAAGGTACACGGATGGGACAGGTTTGGAGGGATATGGACCAAATGCAGGCAGGTGGGACTAGTGTAGCTGGGACATGTCGGCCGGTGTGGGCCGAAGGGCCTGTTTCCACACTGTATCACTCTGTGACTAAATGGAACGCAAGGCACAATCTCAGATTCTGGGATAAACCCGTCACCTCCCTACTTCTCCCTTCCCAGTTTGACTGTCTCGGTGGCCACCTGCCCTGGTTCTGCTCACTCATGTAGTTTGGCTTGACCTTCTCGTTGTTTAGTTTAGTGTATTATTGTCACGTGCACCGAGATACAGTGAAAGGCTTTTTGTCGCGTGCTAACCCAGACGGTCAGGAGAGGGGAGAAGAGTGCCTGGTCCATGATTCGGCTGCTGGCCTTGCCGGGGCAGCGTGAAGTGTGGATGGAGTCAGTGGAAGGGAGGTTGGTTTGTGTGGAAGATAGACACACAATGCTGGAGTAACTCAGCGGGACAGGCAGCATCGTCGGAGAGAAGGAATGGGCGACGTTTCGGGCCGAGACCCTCCTTCAGACTGATGTCAGGGGGGTGGGATGTACATAGATCAGGATGTGTAAGGTGTTGAAACAGGACCCAAAGGATCTCGACCCAAAACATCACCCATTCCTTCCATCCAGAGATGCTGCCTGTCCACTGAGTTATTCAGCCTATCCTCAGTTTAAACCAGCATCTGC